>NC_056445.1:11142586-11300086 GCF_018296145.1 Oncorhynchus tshawytscha
TCTAACGAGCACACGAGGGGACAGCTTTATTACAGGCCATAGTGTCTCTGTCTTCATCTCCCCCATAGAAACAACAGTGACAGCACCGTCAACAAAAACAGAAGGGATCTGTTGCAGCTCTGTAGAAGCCTGGGTCTGTACTTTGTCAACGGTAGGTTACGTGGGGGACTCTTTGGGGAGATTCACCTACTGCTCACCTCTTGGCCACAGTACAGTAGACTATATGATCACAGACATCGACCCTTTCTCTCTCAGCTCATTCACTGTCAAGCCACTAACACCTCTGTCTGATCACAGCCAAATTACGTTGTTCCTCAATAGAACAGACATGGAAATAACCAGACATTCACAGCCCAGTAAGCTGTACAACATCAGAAATTCATTCAGATGGGCCCAAAACAGCACAGAAGAATACCAGAAAGCAACCTGTAACCAAAATATCCAAACACTCTTAGATAACTTTCTGGATTCCACATTCACTCACAGTAAAGAAGGCATCAATCTAGCATTAAAAAACATCAACTATATAGTCAGGCAAACGGCAAAAGAAGCACAATGGAAATGGACAAAAAACTAAACAAAAAAGACCACAGATGACAACTGGTTTGATGCAGATTGTAAAATGATAAGGAATAAACTTAGAACACCTCCAACCAAAAGCACAGAGACCCAAATAATGGTGAATTACACCTTCATTACTGTGAGACTTTAAAACTCTATAAACGTACACTCAGAACCAAACAATCACAGTACAACAGCAAGCAGCTGACACTAATTGAGGAGTCCATAAACACATACAACTTCTGGCAAAATTGGAAAAAAACTCGAATCTAAACAAGAGGAATTAGCGATACAAAATGGTGACATATGGACAACCCATTTTAAAACGCTCTACAACACCACTCAAATTGACACAAACGCAGAACGCCAAATTCATGAGAAGTTGAATGGATTAGAAAATGCTATAAAGGACAGTCAAAATCCACTGGACTCCCCAATTACTGACCAGGAGCTCTATAACAAACTTCAAGCTCTCAAATTTAAAAAGGCATGCGGACCTGATGGCATCCTAAATTATATGCTCAAACTTACTAGTGCAAAATTTCAATTGGCTATATTAAAACTGTTTAATTTGATCCTGAGTGTAGGTTATTTGCCTGACATCTGGAATCAAGGACTCATAACCCCAATCTTTAAGAACGGAGACAAATTTGACCCTAACAATTACAGAGGCATTTGTGTGAACAGTAACCTGGGGATGGTTTTCTGTAATATTATAAATGTAAGAGTTCTAATCTTCTTAGTAAGCACAATTTCTTGAGTAAAATCCAAATTGGATTCATATCAAAACATCGCACAACTGATCATATTTACACCCTACACACCCTGATAGATAAACATGTCCACCAAAATATATGCTTGCTTTATCGACTTCCAAAAAGCATTTGATTCCATTTGATATACAGGACTGTTCTACAAAGTTATTGAAAGTGGTGTAGGGGGTAAAACATATGACACAATTAAATCAATGTATACTGGCAATACGTGCAGCATTAAAATTGGTAAGAAAATAACAGAATTCTTTAATCAGGGGCGGGGCCTTCGCCAGGGTTGCAATCTGAGCCCTGCAATCTTCAATATTTACATTCACGAATTGGCCACTATTGTAGAAAAATACTCAGCTCCTGGTGTTAGTCTCCACAATTCAGAAGTTAAATGCCTACTCTTCGCAGATGACCTATACCTGCTCTCCCCCACAGCACATGGCCTACAGCAGAGCCTGGACCTGCTAGAGCAGTACTGCCAGACCTGGGGCCCTGGCAGTAAACCCCAAAAAGACTAAAATAATGATTTTCCAGAGAAGATCCAGATCTCAGGGAATTAGACCAAAATTCTCAATTGGTACAGAATACACTGCTCAAAAAAATAAAGGGAACACTAAAATAACACATCCTAGATCTGAATGAATGAAATATTCTTAATAAATACTTTTTTCTTTACATAGTTGAATGTGCTGACAACAAAATCACACAAAAATGATCAATGGAAATCAAATTTATCAACCCATGGAGGTCTGGTTTTAGAGTCACACTAAAGATTAAAGTGGAAAACCACACTATAGGCTGATCCAACTTCGATGAAATGTCCTTAAAACAAGTCAAAATGAGGCTCAGTATTGTGTGTGGCCTCCACGTGCCTGTATGACTTCCCTACAACGCCTGGGCATGCTCCTGATGAGGAGGCGGATGTTCTCCTGAGGGATCTCCTCCCAGACCTGGACTAAAGCATCCGCCAACTCCTGGACAGTCTGTTGGTGGATGGCGCGAGACATGATGTCCCAGATGTGCTCAATTGGATTCAGATCTGGGGAACGGGCGGGCCAGTCCATAGCATCAATGCCTTCCTCTTGCAGGAACTGCTGACACACTCCAGCCACATGAGGTCTAGCATTGTCTTGCATTAGGAGGAACCCAGGGCCAACCGCACCAGCATATGGTCTCATAAGGGGTCTGAGGATCTCATCTCGGTACCTAATGGCAATCAACCTCTGGCGAGCACATGGAGGGCTGTGCAGCCCCCCAAAGAAATGCCAACCCACACCATGACTGACCCACCGGCAAACCGGTCATGCTGGAGGATGTTGCAGGCAGTAGAATGTTCTCCACGGCGTCTCCAGACTCTGTCACGTCTGTCACATGTGCTTAGTGTGAACCTGCATTCATCTGTGAAGAGCACAGGGCGCCAGTGGCGAATTTGCCAATCTTGGTGTTCTCTGGCAAATGCCAAACGTCATGCACGGTGTTGGGCTGTAAGCACAACACCCACCTGTGGACGTCGGGCCCTGGCTCCCTGTAGAGGAAAGGCTGTGCAACCACTGCACAACAGCAGAACCTGAGACGGAGCTGCATTTCCTGACAAAATGTCAAAAATATAAAACAATTAGAGAGAGTGTCATTTTCCCAAATTTGAAACCCTTATTCAAGGTTTCAAAGACCTCTCTGATGAGGATAGGCTACCTGTCCTGTTGGGGGAGGACGCAGAGAGCTGTGGGTTGGCAGCGCACTACATTGCTGCCTGCCATAAGATGAGGGACAGTGTCTGACAGACCAATCAACCTACACATGTCCTCTACTGTATACTTATTGTTATATGTATGGTTATTTTGACACTTGGTTATTGTTGTTACTGTTGTCCTGTTGACAATTTGATTCTCATTTCTATTTATTCTTTATATTGTAAATATCCAAAATAAGCTTTGGCAATATGTACAATGTTACATCATGCCAATAAAGCGAATCAGACAGACAGACAGACAGACAGACAGACAGACAGACAGACAGACAGACAGACAGACAGACAGACAGACAGACAGACAGACACAACAAACACACCCCACAGAGCCCCAGGACAACAGCACAATTAGACCCAACCAAATCATGAGAAAACAAAAAGATAATTACTTGACACATTAGAAAGAATTAACAAAAAAACAGAGCAAACTAGAATGCTATTTGGCCTTAAACAGAGAGTACACAGTGGCAGAATACCTGGCCACTGTGATTGACCCAAACTTAAGGAAAGCTTTGACTATGTACAGACTTAGTGAGCATAGCCTTGCTATTGAGAAAGGCCGCCGTAGGCAGACATGGCTCTCAAAAGACAAGCTATGTGCTCACTGCCCACAAAATGAGGTGGAAACTGTGCTGC
Source organism: Oncorhynchus tshawytscha (assembly GCF_018296145.1). Lineage (NCBI taxonomy): Eukaryota > Metazoa > Chordata > Actinopteri > Salmoniformes > Salmonidae > Oncorhynchus > Oncorhynchus tshawytscha. The sequence goes on from NC_056445.1 coordinate 11,146,295, forward strand.
ACTTCCTAACCTCCTGCCCTATGTATGACCATATTAGAGACACATATTTCCCTCAGATTACACAGATCCACAAAGAATTCGAAAACAAATCCAATTTTGAAAAACTCCCATATCTACTGGGTGAAATTCCACAGTGTGCCATCACAGCAGCAAGATTTGTGACCTGTGGCCACAAGAAAAGGGCAACCAGTGAAGAACAAACACCATTGTAAATACAACCCATATTTATGCTTATTTATTTTCCCTTGTGTACTTTAACCATTTGTACATTGTTACAACACTGTATATATATATATATATATATATATATATATATATATATATATATATATATATATATATATATATAAATAAATATGACTTTTGAAAGTTCTGTATGTGTAATGTTTACTGTTAATATTTATTGTTTATTTCACTTTATATATTATCTACCTCACTTGCTTTGGCAATGTTAACACATGTTTCCCATGCCAATAAAGCCCCTTGAATTGAAATGAATTGAATTGAGAGAGAGAGAGAGACAGAGACAGAGAGAGAGAAACAGCTTTTAACATCTGGGACACTGGCCACGTATACTATATAACAATGAGAGAGATGGAAGACCATGTACCTCGATGGAAGACCTGTAAATACTACAGTCAGAACAGGCTGGGAGAGAAATAAAGTGGTTATTTTCTACTTTTTTAGGTGGTTTGACATTTGGAAAAATGTCAAATGGAAATGTAAGAGAATGGTTCTCTCTGAACTCGGCTGTGGTTAAGAGCAGGACAGAAGTACAGCTCTCTTTGACCACAAATGCAGTTTCAATCATTGACCTTAAAACCTCACGCTATATTTCAAATGACTAGCAGTCACACACACACACACACAGACCGTGATGTCCTGGAACTGCAGTCTCATATTGGTCCCGGCTGCTTGTGGTCTGTTCGTGATCTCAAGGATGGTCCTCATCAGGACAACCAGCAGACTGTCCACTATCAGATCCACCTCTTCCGAAACCACCGGCTCCTAGGGACACACACAAGTTCACATTAAGTTTCACACAGGTACATAATCATGATCATTACCACCTATACAGACAGTATGAATACATACGGAACACAAAAAGATAGACCACTAGCCAATACTTAAACAAATTGGACACACATTAGTGTGTGTGTTTGTGTGTCAGACTGGCTGCTCCTGCTGTCACTTCATCTCAGCCATGTTCACAGCAGTCTGTGTGTATGTGTGCGTGCGTGTGCATGTGACTAGCTGCTTCTCAGCCAAACAGGCCAGCACCATGTCAAGGTCAGGACGAGACTTAACACAGGGACAAACTGCCACATCCACACTTTCACGTTTTATTGATGGATCTGGATTGGATTGTTTATTTGTTCTGGCACCTAACTATCTGTTTACTTTGTTACTTGATTTACTGGACTCTATTATCAGTCTGGCAGGTTTTGCAAGTTTGTTTTAATACGCCACGCAAACAAACAAAGCTGTGTTCAGATCACAATACACATTGTTGTTATCAAATATCCAAGGGAACAATACAGTTTTTGAGCCATTAACAGTGAGCTAGGTAATCTCGATTAACCCAGAACCTCAAATCTTGCACAATTTGTAGTCTGTCCATGATTAACCGCGAGGTGGCAGCCTAAAATACTACACTACCCATGGTGCTCTGCTGTGGCTGTACTCACGGTGGCGGTAGAGTCGTACTTCCTGACGAGAGAGAGCATGCTGGTGAGGATACGGGCACACATCACCAGGTCTCTCTGCTCCTGCATGTGGGCCTGCAACAGACGCAACACCACCGGGAGCAGGATACACCTCGACTCTGGAATACACACACTTGAACATGAAAACACACACACACACAAAAAAATACTAGCATGTATGTTCTGCTCAAACACCTGTTTTTCTATTTTTATCCCTCTCTTGGATGTGATTTTAACCCCTAGCCTTGCCTCTGAGCAAGCAGCTAATAAAATGTTACCACAGCTATTTGTGTGAGTATATAATTATCATTAACTACAATTAACTGGCAAGTGCGCCTGTGTAGGTATGTAATTACTAGCAATTGTGCATAATCATGTGTGTGCGATATGTGTGGTTGTGTGTGTACGTACATAGCCCCCAAATGTTTGCTTCTGAGTGTTGTGTAAATTAAATATTGTGTGTGCGTGCGTGCGTTCCTACCTGTGTTGGTGTACAGCTGGCTCTCCACGGTCTTGGCGATGCAATGTAGCTTGACGGCTTCCAGGGGGCACTCAGCGCGAGCGGTGGCAGGCAGGCTGCCCAGCGTCTCCCTGACGAAGCCTGCCACCTCCCTCACAGTGAAGATCTTCAGCAGCTCCCCGTACACCGCAGGGAACGTCCTCAGGAACACCGCCTTGGAATACACAGACATAAACAGACAGTGTATAAATATACAGTATCACCCCCCTTTGACATTTTTGGAAATAAATAGATGCCTACCACTTTGAAGATGCACAATATTTTTTATTGTGAAACAAACAAGAAATAAGACACAAAAAAACTGAAAACTTGAGCGTACATAACACATTTTGCACCAATTACAGCTGCAAGTCTCTTGGGATATGTCTCTATAAGCTTGGCACATCTAACCACTGGGATTTTTGCCCATTCTTCAAGGCAGAGCTGCTCCAGATCCTTCAAGTTCGATGGGCTCCACTGGTGTCTTTAAGTCATACCACAGATTCTCAATTGGGTTGAGGTGTGGGCTTTGACTAGGCCATTCCAAGACATTTAAATGTTTCCCCTTAAACCACTCAAGTGTTGCTTTAGCAGTATGCTTAGGGTCATTGTCCTGCTGGACGGGGGATAACCTCTGTCCCAGTCTCAAATCTCTGGAAGACTGAAACAGGTTTCCTGCAAGAATTTCCCTGTATTTAGCGCCAACCATCATTCCTTCAATTCTGACCAGTTTCACTGACAATGAAAAACATCCCCACAGCATGATGCTGCCACCACCATGCTTCCATGGTGTTCTCAGGGTGATGAGATGTGTTGGATTTGCACCATAGCATTTTTCTTGATGGCCAAAAAGCTCAATTTAGTCTCATCTAACCAGAGTACCTTCTTCCATATGTTTTGGGAGTTTTCCACATGCCTTTTGGCAAACAGCAATGGATTTTTTTCTGGCCACTCTTCCGTAAAGCCCAGCTCTGTGGAGTGTTCGGCTTAAAGTGGTCCTATGGACAGATACTCAAATCTCCGCTGTGGAGCTTTGCAGCTCCTTCAGGGTTATGGTGCTCTGTGGGATGTCCCTGACCTGTTTGGAGAGCTCCTTGATCTTCATGGTGTTGCTTGCTTGGTGGTGCCCATTGCTTAGTGGTGTTGCAGACTCTGGGGCCTTTCAGAACAGGTGTATACATACTGAGATCATGTGACACTTAAATAAAGTCCACCTGTGTGCAATCTAATTCATTTTGTGACTTCTGAAGGTGATTGGTTGCAACAGATCTTAGTTAGGGGCTTCATAGCAAAGGGGGTGAATAATTTTCCGTAAAATAAATACATTAATATCACTTCACCAATTTGGACTATTTTGTGTATGTCCATTACATGAAATCCAAATAAAAATCCATTTAAATTACAGGTTGTAATGCAACAAAATAGGAAAAACGCCAAGGAGGATGAATACTTTTGCAAGGCACCGTAGCTATCTAGCAGTATGTAGTACAGGTTTCTCCTGAAAGTGACTCACGGTTAACACATAGGCTTCTTTATAGTCAGTATGTGCCTTATTAGAACATTAGAACACTCAAACCATATACCGTTTAGCTGTAGGACACACTTATCTAGAGGAGGCTTATACCTAAAGTGATCAACAGTTACACTAACAAATAGGCTACTGTATATTCAGTAAATGTGGCCCATGAGAAATCAAACCAATCATAACCAATGCTTCAACCGATACAGTCTAGGACCCCCAACACACACAGCAGAACGTCTATTCTATTCCTGTACAGAAACACAATCTCACTACACTACTTGATATCCCTCATCTCTAACCTACAGTGCCTTCAGAAAGCATTCCTACCCCTGGACTTAATCCACATTGTGTTGTGTTATAACCCACCAGATGGCATATGAACGTGTCATAAAGCCATGGCAAAATGTGTAGAAATGCTGGAAATGAGCTTTAACGGTCGATGTTGGGCACGAAAAACAGTCCAACTCCTCCTCTTTCTCATTTTTCAAACAGAAACACGGTGTGCCTTTGGTGGTGTTGTTCTGGTCGTGTCGTTCTGGTCGTGAGCGCTGCACTCGACATAGCTAGTTTGTTAGCTAAGCTAGACACTTTAGCTAGCCAGTAACTCCTCCAGCATGTGTTGACGTCATTTCACAGGTTTTCTTTTTGTAACGGAAGCTGTAGAGCTCAATAAGAAATGGCACTTCTGTGTCCAAATATGTTACTCATAATTTGTTTTTAAGAATGAAAAATGACCTGGTATAATGGTGCATTGAGCAGTTACACAGTTTAAAGCCATTCTTTTGGCGTTTTTGCCCAAAGTCTACCTTTATAACTGTCCAGTGTTTCCAGGTTGCTATGAAATATGACCTACAATTAATTACAATATGAGTAAAATAGTTTTCCTTCTAGAAAATGGTAGTTAAGTATGTTTAAAAAAGCAGCTATTCTATGTTGGAATGGTGTGGGCGTATACCAGTCATTAAAAATATTAACATGGATTAGGAGTGGCTTGACCTGAATTCTCCTATAGCCGTTGTTCTGTTCGGTTGTAGATCAAGATTACAATAGATCAGCAATCAGCCATTTGTTTAACTAGATTGTGCTAAGAGGTGCACACTGTTACTGTGCATGGTTACTGTTACTGTTCTGTGTCTAGTTAAAATGATTTCATGGCAGTACTGGAAGGGAGGACAGGTGGAGCAGCATGATGACACCAGGGCGTAATAACAACCCACACAAGGTGAAAATAACAGTGCAGTGTGTGGTAAGGATCTCCAGCAGAGAGTGAGAGCCAGAGTGAATGGTCACTCACGCAACAGGGTGAACAGACAGACTGACGGGCCAGGTCATTATCAGTTGGGTTCATTAGGGTGGGCTTCTGTGGGAGTTTACACAGCTAAGTGTGCAGTAAACACACACAACACACACACACACACACACACACACACACACACACACACACACACACACACCAGTGGCTTATATCTTAGTGTGCAACCTTGAATTAGACCCACACATTATCTGTGGAGGGCCCAAGGGAGAGACAGGCTGGAGGCCAGCAGAGAGCCACTGGAGAGAGACGATTACTAGAGAGAGCAGGGACACACACACATAATGTATTACTGTAGATTAGGATCTCGAGGATTTGGGGGAAGGAGGACAAGCGGGTCTCTGGTGTATAATAAGCACATAAGCACACACCCACACCCTCATACTACCGTGTGTGTCTGTACAAACAAAGACATCAGCTGAAGACAGAGACACACAGACACACACGCTACACTGTGTGTAATTCAGATTATTTGTGGGTGTGTTTAGCAGCTTTGTTTTAGTCTTCCTGGAGAGCAGTTCAGCCTGGTTTTGTGCTGTGCAGCCCCCCAAGACAAAGTATGAAATATGAATTACAAAGTATCTCCAGGGTTTATAATCTGCGTGAAATTCAATTAAAAACATTTTCTTACAAATCAAACTGAATTAAGTGGGATTGCTTATTGCTTGAAACATAACACGCACGCACACGCACATGCACAGAGAAGCCTGCCTCCTGCTGTTATTGCCCATGGCATATAAAGCAAGACAGACCAGGATGCAATGTTGATAACCTCTGTGCTCTCTATCAATCATGTGGGGCATGTTTCATGTCTGCACTGCGTCAAGCCACTGTGTCAATGTCACGTGCGTGTCACACACACACAGAGTCAGAAAAACACATACACCGACACACCTGTGTCTGCGTGATGGGGCTGGTGATCTTGTTCTCCTGGGACAGGAAGAAGCGGATGGACATGAACAGCTCGTGGACGCAGCAACGGAACTCCTCCTCGCTCTGACCCCCGGTGGCGAGGGCGAAGAGACGCCGGGACTGGATGATGTACTTAAAGATGTACTCAGTGGCCTGGGGGGGGGGGGCATAAAGTAACACACAGTTACTCACTGATAACATCACTCATCCACCATAATGCTAGACAACACTGGTCTTAAAACATAATAGGAAAACATATTAGTGTCGTTGATGTGGGTCCCTGCAATTAAGTGTGCTACTAGGCCATTAAAAGTAACTTGTAATGGAAATGTTGAACACCCAAGGTGTAGCATTTCCACTTTTTGAAACTGCATGCAGCAACAATATGAGAGAGAGGTGGCGAAAAGAGACTAATGAATGATATGGAGATATCCTCAACACATGCTGAAGAGGATGTGTGTGTGTGTGTGTGTGTGTGTGTGTGTGTGTGTGTGTGCGTGCGTGCGTGCGTTCAGGAGCACACACTCACATTGAGGACCTGCTGAATGTGATCCTGGTGCTCAGCGTCTATGATGCGATCCACGTACCACTTCAGTACTTTGATCAGGTCCCTGCGAAAGACACATGTCTAGCATCAACTACTGACCTCGACCTTTCCCTGCGATCACAATGCATTTCCACCAACAACCCCAAGAACCCACCGACATATCGCAGAGGCGCAACACACAAAGGACGCCTTGGTGTAGCATGAGTAAACGCTTGACAGTGCATGTAAAATCTCTGCGTATGATACACCCACATTGTTAAAAATGTATGGCGATGGTGTTCATAAACACCGTCTAGGGCTGAACAACCTTCGATTGTGTTCTGTTCATGCAACAAAAGAAACAGAACACAAGGGTTGGTTTAGAAAACGTCTGTGTGTGGCAGTGCAATGGTGCGATAACAATATTGCAGATTCACACTGTGTAGTGTATTAACACTAGCGGCCAGGTTTGAGAGCACACACTTACAGATAATTGAACAACATCATAAGAGACAGTAGGAGTACAAGGGAAAATGGTGGAGAGAGCACAGTCATTTGCACAGAATGAACATCTGTGTGGGAGATGTTTCGCCTGCTTTGCTGTGATTGGGAACGTGATCGCACGTTGATTGGTTTTCCCTTGGGTACATAGCGTACTGAAGAGACAGCCACCATTTTGTTAGACATAACCAGCTAATAAAGTGCACAATGTTATTTCTAGTACTGAATTGGTACACTACATGGTCATAAGTATGTGGACACCCGCTCATTCCAAAATCATGAGCATTAATATGGAGTTGGTCCCCCCTTTTGCCGCGCAAACAGCCTCCACTCTTCTGGGAAGGCTTTCCACTAGATGTCAGAACATTGCTGCGAAGGCTTGCTTCCATTCAGCCACAAGAGCATTAGTGAGGTCGGGCATTGATGTTGGGCGATTAGACCTGGCTCGCAGTCAGCGTTCCAATTCATCCCAAAGGTGTTCGATGGGGTTGAGGTCAAGGCTCTATGTAGGCCAGTCAAGTTTTCTACAACGATATCTACATGGACCTCGTTTTGTGCACGTGGGCATTGTCATGCTGAAACAGGAAAGGGCCTTCACCAACCTGTTGCCACAAAGTTGGAAGCGCAGAATTGTCTAGAATGTCATTGTGTGTTGTAGCATTAAGATTTCCCTTCACTAGAACTAAGGGGCCTAGCCCAAACCATGTAAAACAGCTCCAGACCATTATTCCTCATCCACCAAACTTTACAGTTGGCACAATGCAGTCGGACAGTTGGCGTTCTCCTGGCATCCGCCAAACCTAGATTCGTCTGTCAGACTGCGAGATAGTGAAGTGTGATTCATCACTTCAGAGAACACGTTTCCACTGCTCCAGAGTCCAATGGCAGAGAGCTTTACACCACACCAGCCGACGCTTGGCATTGTGGATGGTGATCTTAGGCTTGTGTGCGGCTGCTTGTCCATGGAAACCCATTTCATGAAGCTCCCAACGAACAGTTGCAACTGAGGACAGACGATTTTTTACGCGCTACGGGCTTAAGCACTTACATTCTGTGAGCTTGTGTGGCCTACCACTTCACAGCTGAGCCATTGTTGCTCCTAAACGTTTCCACTTCACAATAACAGCACTTACATTTCACCGGGCAGCTATAGCAGGGCAGAAATTTGACGAACTGACCTGTTGGAAAGGTGGCATCCTATGACGGTGCCACATTGAAAGTCACTGAGTTCCTCGGTAAGGCCATTCTACTGCCAATGTTTGTCTATGGAGATTGCATGGCTGTGTGCTCGATTTTATACACCTGTCAGCAACGGGTGTGGCTCAAACAGCCATATACACTAATTTGAAGGGGTGTCCACATACCTTTGCATATACACTACCGTTCACAATTTTTGTCAATTAAAATAACATCAAATTGATCAGCAATACAGTGTAGACATGGTTAATTTTGTAAATGACTATTGTAGCTATAAAACGGCAGATTTTTTGTGGAATATCTACATAGGCGTACAGAGGCCCATTATCAGCAATCCTGTGTTCCATTGGCACGTTGTGTTAGCTAATCCAAGTTTATCACTGTAAAATACTAATTGATCATTAGGAAACCCTTTTGCAATTATGTTAGCACAGCTGAAAACTGTTGTACTGATTAAAGAAGCAATAAAACTGACCTTATTTAGACTAGTTGAGTATCTGGGGCATCAGCATTTGTGGGTTCGATTATAGGCTCAAAATGGCCAGAAACAAAGACCTTTCTTCTGAAACTCGTCAGTCTATTCTTGTTCTGAGAAATTAAGGCTATTCCATGCGCGAAATTGCCAAGAAACTGAAGATCTCGCACAACGTGGTGTACTACTCCAGTCTCAGAACAGCGCAAACTGGCCCTAACCAGAATAGAAAGAGGAGTGGGAGGCCCCAGTACACAACTGAGCAAGAGGACAAGTACATTAGAGTGTCTAGTTTGAGAAACAGACGCCTCACAAGTCCTCAGCTTCATTAAATAGTACCCGCAAAAACCGAGTCTCAACATCAACAGTGAAGAGCGACACTGGGATGCTGGCCTTCTAGGCAGAGTTGCAAAGAAAAAGCCATATCTCAGACTGGCCAATAAAAAGAAAACATTAAGATGGACAAAAGAACAAAGACACGGGACAGAGGAAGATTGGAAAAAGGTGTTATGGACAGACAAATCTAAGTTTGAGGTGTTCGGATCACAAAGAAGAACAGTCGTGTGATGCAGAAAAAATGAAAAGATGCTGGAGGAGTGCTTGATGTCATCTGTCAAGCATGGTGGAGGCAATGTGATGGTCTGGGGGTGCTTTGGTGGTGGTTAAGTGGGAGATTTGTACAGAGTAAAAGGGTTATTGAAGGTTATCACTCCATTTTGCAACACCATGCCATACCCTCTGGACAGCACTTAATTGGAGCCAGTTTCCTCCTACAACAGGACAATGACGCAAAGCACAGCTCCAAACTATGCAATAATTATTTAGGGATGAAGCAGTCAGCTGGTATTCTGTCTATGATGGACTGGCCAGCACAGTCACCGGATCTCAACCCTATTGAGCTGTTGTGGGAGCAGCTTGACCGTATGGTACGTAAGAAGTGCCCATCAAGCCAATCCAACTTGTGGGAGGTGCTTCAGGAAGCATGGGGTGAAATCTCTTCAGATCACCTCAACAAATTGACAACTAGAATGCCAAAGGCTGCAAGGCTGTAATTGCTGCAAATGGAGGATTCTTTGACAAAAGCAATGCTTGAAGGACACAATTATTATTTCAATTAAAAATCGTTATTTATAACCTTGTCAACGTCTTGACCATATTTCCTATTCATTTTGTAACTCATTTCATGTATGTTTTCATGGAAAACAAGGACATTTCTAAGTGACCCAAAACTTTTGAACGGTAGTGTATAGTGTACATACAGTGTTATATCCTACTGAAGTCACTGAACAACTCAACTAAACCACCGTAGACGATGAGTCTAGAGGCAGGCAACACACTCTCTCTATATATGAGGGTGAGTTTATTGAGTTTATTTTAGGTGAGGGAGAGGTGAGCGCTTTAGCTGTGAGCCTGACAGGAGAGGGGTGTTAGTGAGAAATGAGCAGCGTGAGTGCTTAGCAGGCAGTGTGGGCAGAACAGTGTCAGTGTATCACAATGTGAGTTTGAGGCGACAGCACAGCGTCTGAGGAACAGTGAGCGTATGTGGCAGGAAGTGTGTGCTTGCAGGCCCAAATCAACGTGAGACATTGAGGACACGTGATCCTAATTATAGTTTTCAAAATAGGTGGCGCCGCAGGTGACTCGTTCACACCACTGAATCACCTTTTGCCGCCCCCACCATTATCACCAGGTAGTATACCGTAGGTCTTACCATAGGACAACCGTAAAACAACCATAATACACCCTAGGAGGAGAAAGAGAGAAACACACCTGTAAGACAAGGCTCCAGCAAAATGACTCTCGATGTAGGTATCCATGACAGGCTTGAAATGATGGAACTTGCTGTCCTGTAGCAGGTTAATGATGTGGACCTGAAAGAGGAAGGGAAATAACTCAGTCACAAAATGCAACACTCTTTATTTAGCCAACAACGAACGCCATTGTAAATAAGAATTTGTTCTTAAACTGACTTGCCTAGTTAAATAAAGGTTACATTCCAAAAAAATATATATATATATATTTATTCAACCTAACCTCCTATGTGACACAAACTGGCCTAGTTGTCCAGATTCATCATGCAGTCACAAAGGCAGTTTTGATTGCCTCACTTTCACCCATGATGAACAAGAGCAGAGATGAGTGAGTGAGTGAGTGGACCAAGTCAATTGCAAGCAGATCAATCCCTCAGCTCTATATTAGAGTGATGCAGCATGGCTGGGATTGATCAGCGAAGGCTGTGAAGCGTTACAATATTAAGCACATCCATTGGCTCAAGCTTCCAGTGTGTGTGTCTGTGTTCACCATGCATCATTGCGCTTTTTCTCTCTGACCACAGTAAGCCACTATTGGACACAGGCCTTCTTCTCTAATGAGGCTTGGTCTACTTCCCGACTCATGCGCACGCACACAGACAATTAGTTCTGCAGTCATGACATCCCAATCCTGGCTCCAACCAGCATTCAACCAGCAGTGTGTCGAATCAACTAACAATTTAGCTGTCAGGGAGGGAGAACACAATATGCTGGGAAATAGAAGACCCCAGAAGCAGTAGCCACTTACCAGGCAGTCAAACACCTTCAGCCCATACCTCTGAGAACTCTCGTCCAAGATCCCAAAGAGTGTATCAAGTGTGTCCTGTAAAAACTGGTGAGGGAGAGCGATAGACATACATGAGTGAATATCTATGAGATCACGTGGTGACAATCATATGCTATCTATAAAACACATCTAGAACACATATCTGTTTTGAAGATGGGCAGACTTTTTCAAGCAAATCACAAAAAGGCCAATCTAAACAGGACATTGTTTGAGTGACGTGATCCTGAACCAATCAGGGTGAAGATGGGAGGCCCCGGGGAGGGGCGGTACCTTGACTATCTCAGAGCCATCGATCTCTTTCAGCTTTAACAGGCTGTCATTGATCCTCTCTGGGTGGGCTCTCCACTTCAGCAGGTCTAACATGTCACCTACAGAGACACATGAAGAGAAACAACGACCGTTACATCATGGACAACCTCGGTTAGTGAGAGACTGTTGACTCTTGGTTCCTAGACACAGACAGAGAAACAACTTTGCATCACTATTTGGGAAATCTAGAACATTTCTGTCAAAGCAATATGAGGGCGTATGGTTTAAGTGCTATAACTGAATTACTGAAGCTCCTTCTGGGGAAAAAAAACAATGCAATTCTATTCTATTTAAAGATATAATAAGACAACACATTTACATTCAAACAATCCACAAAAATCTAAATAATGACGCCATCTCATAATGTAGCGAGCTTTAAAAAGACATAAAGCAATTCTCCCAGTGTTAAAATCCCCAGACGATATGAATAAAATATCCGGGTTGAAGAATAAAGGACTCACTTTCCACCTGCACTTCTGAAGGCGTCTGCAACATGCTGTCAGTCTAGATGTGAGGAAGTACCTGTATTTCCCCAGACAATAAACTAGACATATTCCTTGCACAATGGCTCGACTCACTTTGTGCAGCTCACATTTCAGAATATTTACACGGAGTGGTAGACCGTTTGAGAATTCAACAATTCTACAGTTATATTCAAGGCAAGACAACGACTCCGGACGAGTCAGAAACAGACCCGATTACACTTTACATTAGTAAGTGATCTGTCGCTGGATAATAGATCCATAGAAAGTTGGAGCAGGCCAACAGTGGTGTGGGAAAGGTTTGGGTCTACTGGTTCGGGTGGAGGGTCTACCGTGCAGATGCATGCTCTAGTACTTTTGACTTCCACTCTTACCATTCTGTGTGAGTTTAGTGGAGCAGAGGAAGGAGGTGATCCAAAAACATTCCTTGGTGCCTTTCACAGCCTGGTTGTTGCCGGGCAGATTGGCTTTGGAGAAGGGTAGCTTGAGGTAGCAGCTCGAGTCCTGGAGGTTAGCATTCTCCTCACACTGAAAGGAGCAGAGATGCAGTAGTGGGTTAGAGCCACTACAGGAGACTGGAGAAAAAGGCTAATGTACTACAGTATTTGGTTCGTTAGTTTTTTTATTTTTTATTTACTTAACTAGGCAAGATCAGTTAAGAACAAATTCTTATTTTCAATGACGGCCTAGGAAGAGTGGGTTAACTTCCTGTTCAGGGGCAGAACGACAGATTTGTACCTTGTCAGCTCGGAGGTTTGAACTTGCAACCTTCCGGTTCCTAGTCCAACGCTCTAACCACTAGGCTACCCTGCTGCCCCTACTTAACTGCATTCTCAAACATTAAGGAGTTTCTTCCACTACAATATGCTGCTTCCATACACCCAGGAAAATGCTCATGGTGGGATTTAATATATTATTATTATTATCACCATCATTCAAACTACAGTATATTTCTTTCAATAAAACATTGCAAATGGCTGGGGACACTATAAAGTGAGCACTGTGCATTTTCCATTTCTCCAACTTTAAATGATTTTAGCCATGCTTTCTAATGTAGCGGCAGAGACGGGAGAGTATTTTGAAGCTCGTGTTTAAGTGTGTTCTGTCTAACAGTTCAGGCAGGCTACTCCCACGCTGACGCCTACACGTGGTTAGTGCTGAATCCCTCTTCCCCATTTTGGCGATGAGGAACTAGGCCACGTCAATTTCTTTCAGCTGACGGTAAGTGGATTTTCTACGCCAATGGAAAACAACACAAGAAGACCCCCCCTCAACTCGCCTAAAATCCTACGGAGAACCGGCTGTCTCAGGTAATAGCACATCAGAGAGCCAAAAAAGGGGAGACGCATGTACGCACTTCAAAGCACACGGCTCCAAAAGCAGCTGTATTTGTTATGAATTATAGCACTTCACGCATCTGAAGCCAGGCCAAGGTGTTTTTTACATCTCTCGGTTTCTCCTGCGTTAGGGGAAATTACCTGTCAGCAGTGGGAGTCTTCTTAATGAGGTGGTGAGCTGGACGAGGAAAGAGCAGCGGGGTCAACCTGCAGAGAGCCAAGCCCAGAACCACAGGGAGGGAGTGGCTGCATAACGGTTCTTCCCACTGTCTCAACTCCTCTGTTCTCTCCCTGTAGGACTGTCCAACTAAGATGGGTCTAGACAACCTATAACCTGTCGGTCTCTCTACAGTACCTTGGATTATATTGTCTCTCTTTCAGGACAAAACCTCTTTAACCCTGCCTGTGTGTCTTTCTCCGTCTCAGAATAGTCCAGACTATCCACAACCCGTGTATGCTCTCTTATCCTGCCTTAGGTGCTAACGAGCCCTGCCCGTCTCGCAGAACAGTTCCTTGCTAGCCTGCAGCAAACTATTGGGTGCTCTGTAACCTCTGTCTCTGCAGCTTATGCTCCCTAGCCCCGTCTATCTCAACCTGCAATTACTCAGAGCTACACCCAAAACAGGCCCCGTAGTGCAGAGCTATGTTTAATTGGCAATGCCTGAGGGTTGGTTTAGCTGCTGTTTGCTTTGGACAGGGCATGTGTTAAGTGGAGAGCTTACTGGGGTAGCAATAAAAACCAGCTGGGATGGCAAGCGCCTGTTTATGACAGAGTATAAGCTGAAAAAGTCTCAATGGGAAATAGCCGTGTGAGCATGTGATGTGTGTGTGTGTGTGTGTGTGTGTGTGTGTGTGTGTGTGTGTGTGTGTGTGTGTATTTGTGCATGTTTGAGTGAGTGCTCACAGAAAATACCCACCCACCCAGCACACACACACACACACACTCTAGCCATGTCTCACGGTTAGTGGACATCACATACACAGATATTACTCGTCATTCTGCTAGCCTGCTCATTGCTGAAGCATCTGACCCACCTAAGCCTTCACTGTGGAGCCATGCAGCCACAATCAATAATAATACCGGGGACTGCATTATTACAGCGTTTTCCCCCCTCAAGGTCTCAAAGAGACATGCGTTAAATGGCATGAACTGACTCATCCGCCACTAACGTGGAGTGCCTACCTAAGTGACGACTACCACGGTGGACGGGTAAGAAATGACTGCGTGTGTGCGTGCGCACAGTAGGACTCCGGTACCTTGTGAATGATGAGCTCGTGGGTGCCGTCCGGCAGTGTCCGTCCGTCCTCCTGCATCAGATGAACGAAGGAGTAGCCAAACAGCTTCTTCTCTCCTTTGTCTTTGGCTGTGGAACACCGCACACATTCCAACGTCACTATCCCGGGAAAACACACAGGTCGCCGCTACTCTCGGCTACCCTACGATCAGACAGCTATACTATAGAGCACTAGGCGGCGCCTTTACGCATCACAGGTGGCTGGTGGCACCTTAATTGGGGAAGACGGCGCTACAGCAATGGCTGGAATGGAGTTCATTCCATTTACTCCACTCCAGCCATTATTATGAGCCCTCCTCCCCTCACCAGACTCCCGTGTTATGCATCCGTTCAACCAGAAAGCTCTAATCTCTATTTTAAGAGCCTTGGGGGAAGTGAGGGAAAATGGCACCTTTAAGGTAGCAGGTTGAAAAACAACACCTATGAGTCATAGTTGTGTAGAGGCTGCAGTATGCCCATAAGGGCAGCCTTGTGTCAGAGCAGGAGGTGGACATCACATGAGAGTTGTTCCTCAGTGTCGTGGGAGAGGGAGACATACCGAGACTCGCTCAACTACAGGCCTGGAAGAGGAATATGAGGAGATTCTGAGACACAGGCCCTTTTTACACTGACGAATGTTGAAGGAGATTCTTGAGACGTATCGGGGGGGGAATCCAGAATAGACTAATTACTGTCATGTAAAGCTGTGAAATGCTCACGTCTAGCTAGGTAGCAATAACTGCTTTTGTGTTGAAGCTACAATGTAATGAGTGTACGGACAATCATTTCATTTATTGTTGTCTACACATGCTTGTGTATTGTTGCATTAAGTGTGTAATATTGTTAAGATGAAGACATATTTCTTGCATACCCTTACAAAAAAAGATTGCAGTCAGAGTGCAGTATAACTGCTGTCCTTCTGCAATTACTGTGTCCAAAATACCACAGTCGGCTGAAGGTACTGCACCTTTACTGCGGTTTCAAAACTGCAACGTTGCTTTGTAAGGGTAGTTTAATAGTTTGTAGTTAACATGCTTACTGGCTAGCGGCTACACTATAGGCTAACGTGACTGGGAGATTTACGGTCAATTTTAAGCTGCAGTGCAAGAATGTCTGTTGCCAAGCCCCCAAACTCTCTCTCTGCAACAACAACGCCCAAAAGGCTGGCAAAAGGCGTATAGCTGAGTCACACCGTACTGTACCGTTGCACCCTCCCTGCATACCTCATAAGCTTACGATAACATGACCGTCCGTTGCTAATGTCAATTGAAAAGTTAACGTACATATTATGTCAATTGAAATCACATCGTGGTGCCTCCGCTGCAACTCTTGAATCTAAATAAGCCCACAGATCTCTGTAAATGTCTCCCCTGACCTCTGACCCAACTGTGACCTCTGACCTTGCGGCTTCTGCCCCACACATTGTCGCCAATTTAGCGACTTGGTCACTATATTTTTGCGGGTTTTCAGACAGGCAGAGAAGCATAAGGGGGGGGTGCGGTGGGAGTGGGGGTGAAAACACTACATCAGATACCGCGGTAAGAAATTGGTGCTGTGACATCATCGTGGCAACGGCAAAACGTCATCTACCAAATAGCGGCTCGCACTGAAAAATAGTTGTCAACATGGCCCCAGAGTCTCAACAGATAGCTGTTACCATAGAAACAAAGTAGAAGCTCAAACTGCAATCACTGGAGCCACCACCAAATGTAAGATATTGGTGTTAGATGTGTGTGAGACACGGTAGGTGGTGGTGGTGGTGTGGGTAAAGTTGTTGTGTGTTGTAATGTTCTTGACTTGTGCTTCAGTTGTGTATGTCATCTGTTCTCTGGGCAGGTTAGCCTCGAGAGTGGGCTAAAATAGCACCTGACAAACAGTAAACACTCCACACCCATAATATCACTGGCTGTGCTTCAGGATCATCGCAAGCTAAAGTTCCTTTAGAGAGATAGAGTCGGCATTTAATAACCCAATGTCAACTGAACCGGCCTCCAAATTCTACAGGGCCACAGAGCACATCAACATTTAGTGTGAGAGAGTCTGTTATCCCCAAATCAAACATAAGAGGAGTCATGACTGACTTGATATTAGTCTCATAATACAAAACATGTACACTACCGTTGAAAAGTGTGGGGTCACTTAGAAAATGTCCTTGTTAATATTGTAAATGACTATTGTAGCTGGAAACAGCAGATTCTGTATGGAATATCTACATAGGCATACAGAGGCCCATTATCAGCAACTATCAGTCCTGTGTTCCAATGGCACGTTGTGTTAGCTAATCCAAGTTTAGCATTTTAAAAGGCTAATTGATCATTAGAAAACCCTTTTGTAATTATGTTAGCACAGCTGAAAACTGTTGTTCTGATTAAAGAAGCAATAAATCTGGCCTTCTTTAGACTAGTTGAGTATCTGGAGCAAAAACATTTGTGGGTTCGATTACAGGCTCAAAATGGCCAGAAACAAAGACTTTCTTCTGAAAATCGCCAGTCTATTCTTGTTCTGAAAAATGAAGACTATTCCATGCGAGAAATTTCCAAGAAACTGAAGATCGTGTACAACGCGGTGTACTATTCCCTTCACTGAACAGCACAAACTGGTTCTAACCAGAATAGAAAGAGGAGTGGGAGGCCCCGGTGCACAACTGAGCAAGAGTGTCTAGTTTGAGAAACAGACGCCTCACAAGTCAACAAAACGCCAGTCTCATCGTCAACAGTGAAGAGACGACTCCGGGATGCTGGCCTTCTAGGCAGAGATGCAAAGAAAAAGCCATATCTCAGACTGGCTAATAATAAGAAAAGACTAAGATGGCCAAAATAACACAGACTCTGGACAGATGAATCTAAGTTTGAGGTGTTCGGATCACAAAGAAAAACATTTATGAGACGCAGAAAAAATGAAAAGATGCTGGAGGAATGTTTGACGCCATCTGTCAAGCATGGTGGAGGGAATGCGATGGTCTGGGGGTGCTTTGGTGGTGGTAAAGTGGGAGATTTGCACAGGGTAAAAGGGATCTTGAAGAAGGAAGGCTATCACTCCATTTTGCAACGCCATGCCATACCCTGTGGACGGCACTTAATTGGAGCCAATTTCCTCCTACAACAGGACAATGACCCAAAGCAGAACTCCAAACGATGCAATAACTATTTAGGGATGAAGCAGTCAGCTGGTATTCTGTCTATGATGGACTGGCCAGCACAGTCACAGGATCTCAACCCTATTGAGCTGTTGTGGGAGCAGCTTGACCGTATGGTACGTAAGAAGTGCCCATCAAGCCAATCCAACTTGTGGGAGGTGCTTCAGGAAGCATGGGGTGAAATCTCTTCAGATCACCTCAACAAATTGACAACTAGAATGCCAAAGGCTGCAAGGCTGTAATGGCTGCAAATGGAGGATTCTTTGACGAAAGCAAAGTTTGAAGGACACAATTATTATTTCAATTAAAAATCATTATTTATAACCTTCTCAATGTCTTGACTATATTTCCTATTCATTTTTAACTCATTTCATCTATGTTTTCATGGGAAACAAGGACATTTCTAAGTGACCCCAAACTTTTGAACGGTAGTGTATATAGTAATATTGGAGTACACACACACACACACACACACAAACAACCAGAAAAACGTACACACACACAAGCATCCTTCTTCCCCCACACAAACAATACACTATCCCAGAGTAGTGGTGGAGTAGTGTCTTACTGGAGCAGTGTCTGAACTCAAAGCGGACATGAGAGCCCCTGAACATGTCGACAGGGATGGGTAGTTTGATCTGCTCAGCCCAGCGGGGACTGTTGTTGTGGTAGAGCACAAAGGAGTGGTACACATCCCCACCAGGCTCCCCTGAACCAGCCGCTACATAACTCTGGAGGAGAGAGAGAACAGGAGAGTGGTAGAGAGGTAAGGCGGTAGAGAAAGAGGGGGAGGATAAAGAAAGGGGAGAAAAGGAGGGAGGGAGGAGAGAGAGGATAGACGGGGAGAGAGGGGAGAGGAAAGAGAGGAGGGGTAGATAAGAGAGGGGAGAGGAGAGAGTGGGGAGAGAGGGGTGTTAATAATAGGTAGGTGGAGATGAAAGAAATGGCGAGAGGAGGGAGATTGCAGGACACACACACTGTTTACTGGACCTGTGACGCACAGCACTCTCTGTCTCTCGCTCTGTACGGAGTGAGTGACAGGGTTGCATGCAGAGGAGAGCTCTACTGGTAGCAGAATCAAATCTCTTTTCTGTGTATGGCATCAGCATCCTGTCTGATCAGGAAACCACAGTGTTTTTACAGAGAAAACGAGTAACCTACCAATGGACCAACACTCATCCTCATCAACACTCAACCAGACGTACCCATATAGGCCTTCGACATTAGACAACCATAGCCTCGTTCAGCCTGACTGATACAGTACAGCTATGAGAATTGAAAGCCCAATCATGGCTGTCATATGAAAAACTAAATTTGCTCAAAGTAATGAATGGAGTAATTAAGGAATGTGTCATCTTACCTTCATGACCTGGCCTTCGATGTCCAACACGTAGACCGTGATCTCCACGTTCCTGGCAACGCTCTTCCCTCCTTTCTCAAACTCTCCTTTCTCCAGCGTCATGTACAGGTCATTCCTCATCTCTCCTGCAGGAGAGTGAACAGAGTGGTCCAAATAACAAGAAAGAAAACCCGCCACACACTCTGTGTGTGGGTATAAACCTAAGCCACGTTTCGGCTTGCGGTGCCGTGTTCTTTTTAGTGGTCGAAGTAACAGACGCCCTCATCTAGTGTTTGATTGATTCTATTTTCAATGTAGAACAATTTTCGTCATTTGCTTCGTTCTACAGCTAGAGGACTCCTGATATTTCCAAGAGTGAGAAGTATATATTTTTGGTCTGTCTGTTGTGTTCTAGTACGGCCTTTTTGCTAGCGAGGGCCATCGACTTTAAGTGCTGCCTGTCTACCCAGTGGCCTACTTGGTGTGCGAACTGCTGACTGCTATTAAATCTCAGGTGATTGTTGACACATCAACCAGGATCGAGGGGTAGATCAATTTGTGACTTGTTTTTGTAACCAGTGACAGTATTGAAGGGGGAATGGTTTCATCTCTCCTAGACAATCAGCAATTAGTACAGGGAGGTGTAAGAGGCGGTCGTGTCATTGGCGGTTATGTCACAAAAACTAAGACCGTCGCCGAAACAAAGTTGTTCGAGGAAGGCTCCACACCACTCTCTCACCTCTCCCGATAAGCATCTGTAAAGCCTCCCACCCCTTGGCTGCAACCGTTCTAATGTAGTGTATACTGCGCAAACATCCCATGGATCACCCCAGAGAACACTGCTAATCCCGATGCTCTTCCTTCATCGGACTATGTTTTCTCTCATAGTCCGAGAGCATCTGGTCATTGCGGTGGTGGAACAGGGCTACTCATTTCTCCTAAGCAGAGATTCTCTTTTCTCCCTCTCTCACGTGTCCATCTCCTGATTTGAATTCCATGCTGTCATTGTCACTTGTCCACTCAAGCTTAACATGATTGTCCTCCATCGCCCACCAGGTGCCCTTGGAGAATTGCTCAATGAGCTTCACATCTTGATAAGCTCCTTTCCTGACAATGGCTCACCGGCTCTTCGTACTTGGCAACTTCAACCTCCCAACGTCTTCTTTCGATTAATTACTTTCCAACTCTCGCTTTCCCTCCTCGCCTCTTTTCACCTCACCCTTTCCCAGTCCCCTCCAACTCACCAGGCAGGCAATACGCTTGACCTCATCTTTACTAGAGGCTGTTCGCCTACTAATCTCACTGCAATCCCTATCCAGGTCTCTGATCACTACTTTGCTTCAATTCTGTCTCTTTTCCTCCAACCCTAACCGCTCAGCCCCTACCCAGATGCTCATGCAATGTCACAATATTCACTCTCTCACCTCTTCTATCCTATCATCCTTTTCCCTCCTGTCTCCTGATTCTGCATCTTCAACCCTACTCTCCTCCCTTTCCACATCCTATGACTCGCACTGTCCCTCCTCCTCCCGGCCAGGTCGGCCCTCCCCTCTCTCTCCTTGGCTGAGTGACTCATTGCGAGTGTACAGAACAGGGATGAGGGCAGCTGAGCAAAAATAGCGCAAAACTAAACTTCCAGAGGACCTATCATCCTTTCATTCCCTCATCTCTACCTTCTCTTCCTATGTATTCCTCTGTAAGTGGCTGAAGCCACATTCAATTTCAAGCGACTGCCTCTAACCCTAGGAAACTCTTTTCTACCTTCTCCTCCCTCCTTAACCCTCCATCCCCTCCCTCTCTGCAGAGTACTTTGTCAACCACTTTGGAAAAAAAGGTTGACTACATCCACTACTCATTCACTCAGCCTATTGAGTCTACTGGTCTCAATCACATAGAACTACCCCTATGCCTTGAACTCTTTCTCCCCTCTCTCTCCAGATGATATCATGTGACTAGTAAGGTCTGTCCACCTGACAACCAGCCCGCTCGACCCCATCCCCTCCTCCAGACCATCTCTGGAGACCTTCTCCCATTCCTCACTTCCCTCATCAACTCATCCCTGACCACTGGCTGTGTCCCCTCTGATTTCAAAATGGCCCGAGTTGCTCCCCTCATCTGACGTCGAAAACTATAGACCTGTATCCCTTTTTTATTTGATTTCCAAAACACTTGAGCAAGTCTGATCAACTTCCTTGTTATTTCTCTCAAAACGATATTCTTGATCCCAACCGGGTCACTCAACTGAGACTGCTCTTCTCTGTGTCACAGAGGCTCTCCTCACTGCCAAAGCTGACTCTCTCTCCTCTGTTCTCATTCTCCTAAATCTATCCGCTGCCTTTGACACTGAAACCATCAGATCCTCCTCTCCACCCTCTCAGGGCGGGGCGTCTCAGACTATACACACTCTTGGATTGCATCCTACCCTGCAACGTGGAGAGGATGTGTGTCTGCATTCCATACTCTCACTACTGGTGTCCCCCAATGTTCGTTTCTAAGCCCTCTCCTCTTCTCTCTATACACCAAGACACTTGGCTCCGCAAGAAGGGAAGGCCTGCCCACTCAAAGACCTCGCCATCCCAGTTGACAGTGTTGCCCTTCCATAGTGCAAAGAACCTTTGTGTGAAACTGGACAACACCCTGTCATTCTCTGCAAACATCAAAGCAGTGACTTGCCCCTGCAGGTTCATGCTCTGTAACATCTGTAGAGTACGACCCTACCTCACACAGGAAGCGGTGCAGGTCCTAATCCAGGCACCCGTCTGGACTACTGCAACTCATTGTTGGCTTGGCTCCCCGCTTGTGCCATCAAACCCCTACAACTTATCCAGAACGCTGCAGCCCACCTGGTGTCCAACCTTCCCAAGTTCTCTCATGTCACCCCACTCCTCCTCAGTTGAAGCTTGCGTCCACTACAAGACCATGGGCCTTACCTACGGAACAGCAAGAGAAACTGCCTCTCCCTACCTTCATGCTATGCTGTAACCCTACATCCCAACCCGAGCACTCCGTTCTGCCACCTCAGGTCTCTTGGACCTCCCACCCCTACGGGAGGGCAGCTCCCTCTCAGTCCAGCCCAATGGTGGAACCAGCTTCCCCCTGAAGCTAGGACAGCAGGGTCCCTGTCCATCTTCCAGAAAACATCTGAAATCATACCTCTTCAAACAGTATCTCAAATAATCCTCCTCGTCACCGCGACCCCCCAAAACATAACCTTAATCAGCACTTGCACTTATTGAGGAAAAATGTACTTCCTGTGCCTGTCCCACCTAGCTATCTTAAGATTAATGCACTAACTTTAAGTCGCTCTGGATAAGAGCGTCTGCTAAATGACAAATGTAAAAATATCAAATGTGAAAGAAGTTCCCTGTCATGTGTGTTAGTATAAATACATGTAAAGCCAACCGGCAATTTTTCTTGCTGTTCAGTGGTCCTTTACATTTGACGTAATACACAGACATGTTCGAGTTAAATGTCAGTACAGAGTTAAATAAGTTAAGGAGAAAAGACTGTTCATATCTATCAGCAAAGAGGAGAACAATGCATTGACACATCACAGTGTCAGCAAGGATAGGGTGACCTCCTCACCCCATTGACAGACATGGAAGTGACAGGGACTGACACAGGGTTGGCACAGGGCACAGATCTGTTTTCAGGGCAGACGGGTCTGAGGGCTCGGGAATCTGAACATTCCACAAAAACAACTTCCCAAAGTCAGTCAGCAGGCGCTGCAGCTGAGTCACACTGGACTGTACAGTGGCACCCTCCCTGCATACCTCATAAGCTTACAATAACATGTAAAATATGAAAAATAAATCTGTGTTTTTCCAAAGGCTTGGTTTTCACTTGCGCCAGCACTTTCAGACATTTCTGTTGCACTTATAGGTGTGTGTGGGGCTTAGGAAGTAGAGTGGACGTATAGTCACAGTAAGACATTACGGCTAAGCAACTGACCATTAAAGATGGCAGGTGCTTCCTGCAGTATGGCTCCAGACGGGTGACATCGATGCCATGTGGCTAGACACACACACAGAGCTGTCTAGTGATAACACATTCATGTGCTATTCCATCACCTCACCAGACTCTCTTAATTCCATCCTCACTTACATTCTGATCTGCTGGGAAGTGTTTGTATTTTGTTGCTGTACATCGATAACCGAAGTATCCGAGCCAGTGAGAAGTGTTAGAGCTGTACTGAGATAGGTGTACACACACACACACACACACACACACGAGTAGCTGCCTCATATGAAAACATATGTCTCCTGAGGAGGTCTGTCTGTAACTTCACCGCCTAGAGAATAATTACAGGAAAGGACACATGTATACACTCAAGGCAGCCTTTGGACTGGAGCAGAAATTAGAAGGGCAGTCTTGGGCAGGAAATAGTCGAGTGGTGGCGGTACATGTTTTAAAAATAGTTTTTTTTTGAGAAGTAGCACAACGTAGCAAGGCAACACCTGCACGAGAGAACACGGGTCCGTATCCGCTTCAGAGGATGGTTAGCCACAGAATAGAAACGAGAGGAAGTCATCTTCTTTTAGCCTGTGTGTGTGTGTGTGTGTGTGTGTGTGTGTGTGTGTGTGTGTGTGTGTAAATAGCTCTCCCCATCTCTATCTAATGGTGTTCAGGGTCCAACTCAACTGGCTAATAGGCATCACCATGGTAACC
Organism: Oncorhynchus tshawytscha; assembly: GCF_018296145.1. Lineage (NCBI taxonomy): Eukaryota > Metazoa > Chordata > Actinopteri > Salmoniformes > Salmonidae > Oncorhynchus > Oncorhynchus tshawytscha. The sequence continues at coordinate 11,170,085 of NC_056445.1, forward strand.
CAGAGAGATTGACTCACACACACACACACACACAGCCAGGAGGCTGACAGAGAGAGCAGTGCAGCCTGACTATAATCCTCTGCCTACAGGAGCATACACAGACTAAAATCATTAGCCCAGGGGCACACTGAAAGTGGGAGAAGACTCTCTGACAAAGCGATATATAAATGTTAAGTTACTGTAGAAGGCAAAACACAGCGAACGGTTCCTCTTTTTGTGTTTCTCCTTCTATGAATGAATGTACACATCGATTTTTGTCTTAATTCAAACAATGGCTTTGTGTTTATTTCGCAAGTGCATTTTACTGTACACTTTACTATGTACAGTCATTCATGCCAATATACAGGTTGAACCCCCCTTTTTCCTCCAGAACAAACCACACTTTGCCTGGCGTTCAATTGTTGCTCAATTGTTACCAAGGGACCTAACGTGTGCCAGGAAAAGTTGTCCGAGATGCCGTTCTGCACACCACTGTTGTACTGCGCTGTTATTTGTCTATTTGCGGCTACCTGTTAGCTTGCACGATACTTACCATTCTCCTTCGACCTCTCTCATCAACGCGCTGTTTTGGCCATCAGGACTGCTGCTGACTGGATGGTTGTGTTTGTCGCACCATTCTCGGTAAACCCTAGACACTGTCATGTGTGTGAAAAACCCAGGAGGGCGGCGGTTTCTGAGATACTGGAACCGGCGTGCCTGCTACCGACGATCATACCTCGCTCAAAGTAGCGCAGGTCACTTGTTTTGCCCATTCTAACATCAATAGAGCAGGTCTTCTTAATATAGCAGGCCACGTGACTCCATTTTCGTGAACGCGGTGGTTTACCTGGCCACGAGTGTAGATTTACCTGCAAAACCAGTGCTGTACAGACGTGGTTCTGTTTTGAGCAAAGAAGAGGCTGGCTACGTGGGCGGTTTCATACCTGGCATGATGATGTCAGAGAAGCCCAGTTTCTTGGTGATGGACACTCCTCTGGTGAACAACACCATGTACTCTCTCCTCAGCTGTTCAATGTCCCCGTGCAGCAACTGGAGAGATACAGCCAGGCCTGGGAACAGAAGAAGCCCATGCAAAATGTTAAGAATTACATTTATGAGTCTTGAAAACTTGACATGTAGTAAGATATGACTCACATGCACACGCACACGCACACACACCGTGAGTCAGACTACGGTATGCTTTAAGAAGAAATAATAAGAGAAAGCATTGCCGTCGTCTGCATCTAATATATTGGATAGCATGTAAATAATTGAAAATGTCAGACTGTGGCCTTGCTTGGATTTTCATGTTCATAACGTTTCATATCTCCTTGATGCCATGCTAGATATTGCTCCGGTTTTCAGGGAAGTGAAAGAGGCTTTTGGTCAACCAGGCCATTGATCCTGTCATTCTGGGTTTCAGGTCACTATGTTCTCGAATTTAGAAACTGTGACATATTTGTCCGGACTGCTAAAATGAGAATCTACAGTACTCTGTGGCCCAAGATGGCAAGGGTTTCATTCCCCCAAACTAGAACATCCACACACACAGACGCACGCACACACACTCCTCAAACAGACTCATCTGTCACAGCTCAAACCACAGGAAAACAGAGACAGCGGTCTTGTAACAACACTGAAATCCTTCCACAGTAACGTTATGGTTTTACATGGCACAGTCCAGGCTTGATCAATAACAAGAGAGACACCCATTAGGTTTGGGGGGGGGGGATTCCACAGTGCTTGGGGCATGTCCGCCTTGCCCTCCCTTTCATGTGGATGAAGCCTAATGGCACAGCACATCCTCACAGCCACTCCAGGGCCACAATTAGGCAACCCCTGCTTCATTACCATTCTATACAGTAACCCACAGAGTACTCAGTGCTGCCAGCCTGCCTGTCATCGCTTTGACAAACTCTCCCCTCTGTCCTCCTCACTTGCTTTTCATCAACTTAACAGAAGGAGCACAGGGAGCAACAGGATGGAACATTTCTCCTGTTCAGCAACAACACACAACCTTGTGTTGTTCCTGTCCTTGGTGGAGCATTGTTCTGTCACTTTTGCTGACTCCGTACCCTCTCTCTCTCCCTCTCGCTATTCCTGCTTATTCTCTCTCTCCATATTCTCTCTCCCTCACACTCCATGATTATTCAAACCAATATAATTTCCCACATTCCTCTGCTCCAGATTTTATCATATTTTTTTAATTCGTCTCTCCCTTGTTAATTGCCAAGCAGCTAGCGAAAATCTCTCTGGCTGAGAGTCAGGTCCATGGCTGGTTTTGGTTAGTAGTTGGACGCTTTTACACAGCAAGCCCCGCTGCGCAGCACAGCACTGCACTGCACTGCACACCACCACTCCATTTTAATTGTTCCCCTGACAACCAGACTAATGAATTTAAGGCCTTTAATTATGCAAGGTATTCCACTGTCTCCTGCATCAATGATCTATAAGCGCAGCGAGAGAGAGAAGATGAGCGGCGTCACCTGGCTGCAAGGCCGAAGTGGCTCAACTGATTGTCTTATAGTGCGGTGGTATAGTAGCCTGCTGCAGCACAGCAGGACGCGTAAGGGGCTGGAGGTGATATTGAAATGAAGCGGATACACACTGTACAGTAGGAATGGTGGATGGCTTTAACTACACAGAATTAGAGTGGGGAAAAAAATACAAGTGAAATGTAAATGGGGTTTGTTCTGTAGAAGTCAACATTTCTATCTCTTCGGAATGCCTAATCTGCTTTTATGCACAGCATGCTGTTACTAGAAAATATTTTCAGATGCCGGATTTCCATGGAACTACTTCATATGCACTGTAATTATGTCAAAGTCTTATGCAGAGTCATAATTAATGAATGTGCCCGCTCTCCCCAATGAAGCGAACTGGTTTGACATTATTCATCATCAACTACTGTATCAATCCATATTGCATTCATCATTCAGATTCATTTTTCAGCGGCTGTGAAACAGAAACGGGAAGCCTGATCCACCACTCCGTGTGATCGATGATACAATCTGGAAGGTATCCGATGCCAATTATGCAAGAGTTGAGGGAAAAGGGAATGTGCGGGCTTCCCGCGGAGCAGCGAGGTACAAGCCCGGCTACAGGGGAACTCTACAGCAGAGAGCTAATCGGCTTGCCATTAAACTCCCATCCATTGCATCTCATGCATTTTCAGTTTGCAGAAATGTAGAAGTATAATGTTTTCGCTAGAGGTGAGAAATACAAAGGGAGGTTGTTCCTTACCTGTGTTGGAACCTGATAGGTTGTATCTGGAGTTGACCTTCCTGATGATGTTCTCGTGGATTTGATACCACTCGCTTTCCGTGGTACATCTGGAACACAAAGGCCAAGCATGCATGATTTGGGTCAACAAGATTAGCCCAATAACATTCTTGAACTTTCTAATATAAATCCAATGACACACAAGGGTAGAGAAGGGTCACTTCTCTGGGCTAAATAGTATCGGCATATTGTCCACCCATTTCAGCCAATACTGTATGTAGGTCAAACCGTTACTGTGTCCATAATGGCTATTTCAATCCCCTCGGCATGCATCTAGAGTGCTTTAATAGTATGTGTGTGTGTGTGTGTGGGTGTGTGTGTGTGTGTATGTGTGTGTGTGTGTGTGTGTGTGTGAACTGGTCAACGGTATCTGCATACTCTGTGCATTTTGCACTAGCTCAGCCAGTATTGCCTCCATCATTATTTCATTGTCTGTGAGAGGGTACAGAAGTTCATTGTGAATAACGGCGTCTGTGTAAAATGCACTTTCGATTTGATGGAAGGTGACTCACGCGTAAACCTTCAGCAGGTGGTCGTCTTTAGAGTCTGCCGTGAGGAGGTCTGCGATACTGATCACAGCACAGCCGAAGGGCCGTCTGTACTGGATACTACACAGGTTCTTCTTCTCCCCAGCGCCCATCCGCCCTGCAACCAACACAACGACAACACAGTCAATGTCTGTACATCAGTGCCCTGTAGTTACTATATTAGAGAGTGTTACCACTTAACTATAATTACTGCGATACTATAATACTATGTTATTACTGTGTTAGAGCTGTGTTCATTTTTATTTAAATGTATGCAATATAAATGTAGTGTTTGACTAATTAAGGGCACTGGGAACTTACCAATTCTCATTATGTGAACAACAATGTAGACGTCTTTTCTGAGATCACTGCTCCCCAAATCCTGAAGAGAGAGGGAAAAAAAACATAAATTTTTAATCAAAGGGTCATGGTAGAATCCTCAACACAATAACAGACAAAGCGGCATGTGCCATACTTCTACTACTTCTAGAACCTTCTAGAGTGCATAGAAGACACAGTGAAGTTCAGTGCTCACCACAAAGAGGGTGCATTGTCTCTCGGTCTTCTCCGGCGACTTGGGCACTCCGTTCTTATTCAGTCTGACAAAGAACCGTTCACTGGAGGAGGAGAAAAGAGGAGAAAAGAGGAGAAAAGAGGAGAAAAGAGGAGAAAAGAGGAGAAAAGAGGAGGGGAAGAGAGGTTATTCACTATCACGCCATGAGTAAAATACATGTTGGGGATGACAGTAAACATGACAGAGGAGGGAAGATGGCTAAAACAACAAGCTAGCTACTAGATCTGGTCTCCCACACGAGAGTAGTGTACTAGAGTACAAGCAGATGTAGTGCACTAGTAGTGTACCACAGTACAAGCAGATGTAGTGCACTAGTAGTGTACTAGAGTACAAGCAGATGTAGAGTACTAGTAGTGTACTAGTAGTGTACTAGAGTACAAGCAGATGTAGAGTACTAGTAGTGTACTAGAGTACAAGCAGATGTAGTACACTAGTAGTGTACTAGAGTACAAGCAGATGTAGAGTACTAGTAGTGTACTAGAGTACACGCAGATGTAGTGCACTAGTAGTGTACTAGAGTACAAGCAGATGTAGAGTACTAGTAGTGTACCACAGTACAAGCAGATGTAGAGTACTAGTCTACAAGAGTACAACAAGAGGTAACCCAGAGGTAAGCTCCTCCATATTCACAGAGTGCGAGCCCTTGGGCAAAATAAGAGGAGGAGAGGAAGAAGGAGAAGAAGGGAAAAAAGATGTAGAATTAATGCCATAGCGCCATGACGAGATTGTACCCAACATATCTGGCAACACAGACAAAATATGCTTCAATTCTATATCGGACAACGCAAGACAATTATGCTTCCTTTCTATGAAACTAGATTAAATATTCATAGAATTTTGCAAATTCTTCAGGAGAGATACTAACCCAGTTCTTGGACTGTCAACCAACGGAAAGGAAAGTGAGTAAGTGTAGATTAGAATGAACAAAGAAAAGTGTCTGGCAATAACATTGGGGATACACTGCGATGTTGGATGTTATTGTAATTTTGTAGTATGGCAAGGAGATGAAGGGGGAATTCATAAAAACTTTATAGATCATGGAAGAAAAGTAGTGAAATGGCAAACATCGCAATATGCACCTACATATGAAGACCACCCCGGTTACAAAGTTACAGAAAGCTAAACCACACACAAACCGAAACTGGATACATTGTAAACGCAGGTCCAACATAGAAAAACTTGTTTTTGCAGCAATATTTTTGGGGGAAATAACCTAACGTGGTGAGTGATGAACATGAATCTCATGACGCAAGTGGCGCTATGCTGTCAAATACACCCACATGAAATATCTAGTTTGGCCAGCTGTTTTCAGCAACCGATATGTTTTTTATTTGGCTGTCATATCGCCAGGTTTGCTAGCAACAAACTATTTAGCTGGCTTCTAGCCTAGTGTTTGATGTGCAATGTGGTGTCCTGACGAGAAGGCACTTTGCCAGACAAAATTGGGCATCATCACCTCATTGTTATGGAAGTAACCAAATGAATGTCAATAGAAAACAGCTTAAACAAACACAAATGCAGCTACATTTGCTGTTATTCTGGCTGCAGAGGTCGTGACTGTGTTAGCCGCAACAAGTTGCCTAGCTTGCAAGCAGGGGATTGCTTGTAGCAGTCTTTATGGGGTTCAATTCTGGGGCAGACTCTCTTCTCTGTATACATCAATATTGTCGCTCTTGCTGCTGGTGATTCTCTGATCCACCTCTACGCAGACGACACCATTCTGTATACTTCTGGCCCTTCTTTGGACACTGTGCTAACTAACATCCAGATGAGCTTCAATGCCATACAACTCTCCTTCCGTGGCCTCCAACTGCTCTTAAATGCAAGAAAAAGTAAATGCATGCTCTCAAACCGATCACTGCCCGCACCTGCCCGCCCGCACCTGCCCGCCCGTCCAGCGTCAATACTCTGGACGGTTCTGACTTAGAATATGTGGACAACAACAAATACCTAGGTGTCTGGTTAGACCATAAACTCTCCTTCCAGACTCACATAAAACATCTCCAATCCAAAATTAAATCTAGAATCGGCTTCCTATTTCACAACAAAGCATCCTCCATTTATTTTTGCTCCTTTGCACTCCAGTATCTCTACTTGCACATTCATCTTCTGCACACCTATCACTCCAGTGTTTAATTGCTATATCGTAATTACCTCACCACCATGGCCTATTGATTGCCTTACCTCCCTTATTTGTACACACTGTATATAGTAGAGATCAACCGATTAATCGGAATGGCTGATTAATTAGGGCCGATTTCAAGTTTTCATAACAATCGGAAATCTGTATTTTTTGACACCGATTTGGCCGATTTAAAAAAGAATGTACACCTTTATTTAATCTTTATTTAACTAGGCAAGCCAGTTAAGAGCACATTCTTATTTTCAATGACTGCCTAGGAACGGTGGGTTAACTGCCTCGTTCAGGGGCAGAATGACAGACTTTTACCTTGTCAGCTCGGGGGATTCAATCTTGCAACCTTTCAGTTAACTAATCCAATGCTCTAACCACCTGATTACATTGCACTCCATGAGGAGCCTGCCTGTTACGCGAATGCAGTAAGCCAAGGTAAGTTGCTAGCTAGCAATAAACTTATATTATAAAAAACAATCAATCATAATCACTAGTTAACTACACATGGTTGATGATATTACTAGCGTGTCTGGCGTTGCATATCGATGGGGTGCGTATCGTTGCTCCAATGTGTACCTAAACATTAATGCCTTTCTTAAAATCAATACACAGAAGTATATATTTTTAAAACCTGCATATTTAGCTAAAAGAAATCCAGGTTAGCAGGCAATATTAACCAGGTGAAATTGTGTCACTTCTCTTGCGTTCATTGCACGCAGAGTCAGTGTATATGCAACAGTTTGGGCCACCTAATTTGCCAGAATTTTACGTAATTATGACATAACATTGAAGGTTGTGCAACGTAACAGGAATATTTAGACTTATGGATGCCACCCGTTAGATAAAATACGGACCTGTTCCGTATTTCACTGAAAGAATAAACGTCTTGTTTACGAAGATGATAGTTTCCAGATTCGGCCATATTAATGACTGTGTGTTGTTATAACTAAGTCTATGATTTGACAGAGGAGTCTGACTGAGCGATGGTAGGCAGCAGCTCGTAAGCATTCATTCAAACATCACTTTCGTGCGTTTGCCAGCAGATGTTTATGACTTCAAGCCTATCAACTCCTGAGATTAGGCTGGTGTAACCGATGTGAAATGGCTGGCTAGTTAGCGGGGTGCGCACTAATAGCATTTCAAACGTCACTCACTCTGAGACTTGGAGTGGTTGTTCCCCGCGGCTTTTGTGGAGAGATGGGTAACGCTGCTTCGAGGGTGGCTGTTGTCGTTGTGTTCCTGGTTCGAGTCCAGGTAGGGGCAAGGAGAGGGACGGAAGCTATACTGTTACACTGGCAATACTAAAGTGCCTATAAGAACATCCAATAGTCAAAGGTTAATAAAATACAAATGGTATAGAGAGGAATAGTCCTATAATTCCTATAATAACTACAACCTAAAACTTCTTAAGTGGGAATATTGAAGACTCATGTTAAAAGGAACCACCAGCTTTCATATGTTCTCATGTTCTGAGCAAGGAACTTAAACCTTAGCTTTCTTACATGGCACATATTACACTTTTACTTTCTTCTCCAACACTTTGTTTTTGCATTATTTAAACCAGATTGAACATGTTTCATTACATATTTGAGGCTAAATTAATTTCAGTGATGTATTATATTAAGTTAAAATAAGTGTTCATTCAGTATTGTTGTAATTGTCATTATTACAAATCAAAAAATGAAAACGGCCGATTAATTGGCATCGGCTTTTTTTGGTCCTCCAATAATTGGTATCGGCATTGAAAAATCACAAATCGGTCGAACCTCTAGTATATAGACTTTTTTCTACTGTATTATTGAATGTATGTTTGTTTATTCCATGTGTAACTCTGTGTTGTTTGTGTTGAACTGCTTTGCTTTATCTTGGCCAGGTCGCAGTTGTAAATGAGAACTGGTTCTCAACTAGCCTACCTGGCTAAATAAAGGTGAAATATATATATATATATTTTTTTTAAATAAGAAAGTTGTCAGCGAGCATGGCTCGCATCCTTAAATATAGAACTAATGGTCGTGTCCTTAAATATAGAACTAATGGAACTTGTGACTGGGTTGCATCTCTTTTTTTTCGAGGAGTAAACGTCTGTTTTAATATAGTTCTCTCTGGTAACTGTGGTATAAACGGGATAAATCCCTCCGTCTCGTACATTACCCTCCGCCTTGTCCCGCTGAGTCGTCCAGTATTTCCAAGGTAATGTACAGAACGTCAGCGTTTATCCCGTACATAATAAACTTCTGACTTGTGTTGCTGTCTAGAAACATAAATTATAGATGCTGTTAAAAATATTAGAAATAATTGTTGTTTCCAGTAACCGCTAGTATTTGACTATGCATCATTGTCTGGCTGCAGAACAGTTGACCACAAGCCACATTATTTGAATATGTAAATAGCATGCTTATTATAAATACTGAGTATATACAAACTCAGAAAAATCTACAGAATGTGCATTTAACCGACTGCAGCATAACACAACTAAACTCAGATGCTCCCATGCTGAAAGGATAGGGAGGAGAGTGACTGTCAGACAGAGGACACACCACACCATCCCTGCCGTGTTTGTCCCATCCTGCTGCCAACGGCCAGCTAATCCCGTTAGGTGACTTTCACAGCCCTCAGATAAGCAGAGAGAAAGAGTCTTGTAATGCTGGGACAGCAAGCCAACTCCAACTTCGCTGCTACAGCTATAGCACTACATGGACCGTTAGCTAGCTAGCCTGTTAATTCAGAAAGTCAACAAGGTGATGGACAGATTCCTATGCATTAAGCATGGGAGTCACACACACACACACACACGCACACGCACACTCCAATCTCTAATTAACACTACATTTTTGAAACCTCATCCTCCAATTACCAGCCACCCCAGTGCATACAGGTCCCTGAGCCCCCCGACACACACACACAGCTGCAAGGCTGCTGATCCGGTTGCTTCAGACCACTAGCAGGCCCCTAGTGGGACCATATCACTGCCTATCAGCAGGTTCATTTAAATATCATGAATGGCTTCCCTCTCCCTCCATCCCTCTCCCTCTCATCACATAGTCCATCTGCGGTGCTCAGGGCATTTGTAATTTCCTCCCCTGGTATCGATGATTGCGTTAGAAAAGAGATTCAGACATGAGCGTGGGCCAGAATGACCTGGCTGGTGCAGTGTTGATGACTGGCTAAGTTAACCATAGTATACAGGCAGTCTCCAGGGGAAGAGGAGACGGGATATCACTCCACAATGGACTGTCTGAATCAGTCTGAGGGACTATCGTATAGCCACACAATATGGCCTACACAAACACTCACAGACAAACAGAGAGTGTATCTCATAGAGGAGTGTGTATCACAGAGGAGTGTGTATCACAGAGGAGTGTGTGTGTGTCTCAGAGAGGAGTGTGTCTCAGAGAGGAGTGTGTCTCAGAGAGGAGTGTGTCTCACAGAGGAGTGTGTCTCACAGAGGAGTGTGTCTCTCAGAGGAGTGTGTCTCAGAGGAGTGTGTCACATAGAGGGGAGTGTGTCACATAGAGGAGTGTGTCACATAGAGGAGTGTGTCACATAGAGGGGTGTGTCACATAGAGGAGTGTGTCTCATAGAGGAGTGTGTCTCATAGAGGAGTGTGTCTCATAGAGGAGTGTGTCACAGAGGAGTGTGTCACATAGAGGAGTGTGTCACAGAGGGGAGTGTGTCATATAGAGGAGTGTGTCTCAGAGGAGTGTGTCTCATAGAGGCGTGTGTCTCAGAGGAGTGTGTGTCTCAGAGGAGTGTGTGTCTCAGAGGAGTGTGTGTCTCAGAGGAGGTGTGTGTCTCAGAGGAGTGTGTGTCTCAGAGGAGTGTGTGTCTCAGAGGAGTGTGTGTCTCAGAGGAGTGTGTGTCTCAGAGGAGTGTGTGTCTCAGAGGAGTGTGTGTCTCAGAGGAGTGTGTGTCTCAGAGGAGTGTCTCACAGAGGAGTGTCTCACAGAGGAGTGTGTCAAATCAAATCAAATCAAATTTTATTTGTCACATACACATGGTTAGCAGATGTTAATGCGAGTGTAGTGAAATGCTTGTGCTTCTAGTTCCGACAATGCAGTAATAACGAGCAAGTAATCTAACTAACAATTCCAAAAAAACTACTGTCATACACAGTGTAAGGGGATAAAGAATATGTACATAAGGATATATGAATGAGTGATGGTACAGAGCAGCATAGGCAAGATACAGTAGATGATATCGAGTACAGTATATACATATGAGATAAGTATGTAAACCAAGTGGCATAGTTAAAGTGGCTAGTGATACATGTATTACATAAGGATGCAGTCGATGATGTAGAGTACAGTATCAACGTATGCATGAGATGAACAATGTAGGGTAAGTAACATTATATAAGGTAGCATTGTTTAAAGTGGCTAGTGATATATTTACAACATTTCCCATCAATTCCCATGATTAAAGTGGCTGGAGTAGAGTCAGTGTCATTGACAGTGTGTTGGCAGTAGCCACTCAATGTTAGTGGTGGCTGTTTAACAGTCTGATGGCCTTGAGATAGAAGCTGTTTTTCAGTCTCTCGGTCCCAGCTTTGATGCACCTGTACTGACCTCGCCTTCTGGATGGCAGCGGGGTGAACAGGCAGTGGCTCGGGTGGTTGATGTCCTTGATGATCTTTATGGCCTTCCTGTAGCATCGGGTGGTGTAGGTGTCCTGGAGGGCAGGTAGTTTGCCCCCGGTGATGCGTTGTGCAGACCTCACTACCCTCTGAGAGCCTTACGGTTGAGGGCGGTGCAGTTGCCATACCAGGCGGTGATACAGCCCGCCAGGATGCTCTCGATTGTGCATCTGTAGAAGTTTGTGAGTGCTTTTGGTGACAAGCTGAATTTCTTCAGCCTCCTGAGGTTGAAGAGGCGCTGCTGCGCCTTCCTCACGATGCTGTCTGTGTGAGTGGACCAATTCAGTTTGTCTGTGATGTGTATGCCGAGGAACTTAAAACTTGCTACCCTCTCCACTACTGTTCCATCGATGTGGATGGGGGTGTTCCCTCTGCTGTTTCCTGAAGTCCACAATCATCTCCTTAGTTTTGTTGACGTTGAGTGTGAGGTTATTTTCCTGACACCACACTCCGAGGGCCCTCACCTCCTCCCTGTAGGCCGTCTCGTCGTTGTTGGTAATCAAGCCTACCACTGTTGTGTCGTCCGCAAACTTGATGATTGAGTTGGAGGCGTGCATGGCCACGCAGACGTGGGTGAACAGGGAGTACAGGAGAGGGCTCAGAACGCACCCTTGTGGGGCCCCAGTGTTGAGGATCAGCGGGGAGGAGATGTTGTTGCCTACCCTCACCACCTGGGGGCGGCACGTCAGGAAGTCCAGTACCCAGTTGCACAGGGCGGGGTCGAGACCCAGGGTCTCGAGCTTGATGACGAGCTTGGAGGGTACTATGGTGTTGAATGCCGAGCTGTAGTCGATGAACAGCATTCTCACATAGGTATTCCTCTTGTCCAGATGGGTTAGGGCAGTGTGCAGTGTGGTTGAGATTGTATCGTCTGTGGACCTATTTGGGCGGTAAGCAAATTGGAGTGGGTCAAGGGTGTCAGGTAGGGTGGAGGTGATATGGTCCTTGACTAGTCTCTCAAAGCACTTCATGATGACGGATGTGAGTGCTACGGGCGGTAGTCGTTTAGCTCAGTTACCTTAGCTTTCTTGGGAACAGGAACAATGGTGGCCCTCTTGAAGCATGTGGGAACAGCAGACTGGTATAGGGATTGATTGAATATGTCCGTAAACACACCGGCCAGCTGGTCTGCGCATGCTCTGAGGGCGCGGCTGGGGATGCCGTCTGGGCCTGCAGCCTTGCGAGGGTTAACACGTTTAAATGTCTTACTCACTTCGGCTGCAGTGAAGGAGAGACCGCATGTTTCCGTTGCAGGCCGTGTCAGTGGCACTGTATTGTCCTCAAAGCGGGCAAAAAGTTATTTAGTCTGCCAGGGAGCAAGACATCCTGGTCCGTGACTGGGCTGGGTTTCTTCCTGTAGTCCGTGATTGACTGTAGACCCTGCCACATACCTCTTGTGTCTGAGCCGTTGAATTGAGATTCTACTTTGTCTCTGTACTGGCGCTTAGCTTGTTTGATAGCCTTGCGGAGGAATAGCTGCACTGTTTGTATTCAGTCATGTTACCAGACACCTTGCCCTGATTAAAAGCAGTGGTTCGTGCCTTCAGTTTCACACGAATGCTGCCATCAATCCACGGTTTCTGGTTAGGGAATGTTTTAATCGTTGCTATGGGAACGACATCTTCAACGCACGTTCTAATGAACTCGCACACCGTATCAGCATATTCGTCAATGTTGTTGTCTGACGCAATACGAAACATCTCCCAGTCCACGTGATGGAAGCAGTCTTGGAGTGTGGAGTCAGCTTGGTCGGACCAGCGTTGGACAGACCTCAGCGTGGGAGCTTCTTGTTTTAGTTTCTGTCTGTAGGCAGGGATCAACAAAATGGAGTCGTGGTCAGCTTTTCCGAAAGGGGGCGGGGCAGGGCCTTATATGCGTCGCGGAAGTTAGAGTAACAATGATCCAGGGTCTTTCCACCCCTGGTTGCGCAATCGATATGCTGATAAAATTTAGGGAGTCTTGTTTTCAGATTAGCCTTGTTAAAATCCCCAGCTACAATGAATGCAGCCTCCGGATAAATCGTTTCCAGTTTGCAGAGAGTTAAATAAAGTTCGTTCAGAGCCATCGATGTGTCTGCTTGGGGGATATATACGGCTGTGATTATAATCGAAGAGAATTCTCTTGGTAGATAATGCGGTCTACATTTGATTGTGAGGAATTCTAAATCAGGTGAACAGAAGGATTTGAGTTCCTGTATGTTTCTTTCATCACACCATGTCACGTTAGTCATAAGGCATACGCCCCCGCCCCTCTTCTTACCAGAAAGATGTTTGTTTCTGTCGGCGCGATGCGTGGAGAAACCCGTTGGCTGCACCGCTCGGATTGCGTCTCTCCAGTTAGCCATGTTTCCGTGAAGCAAAGAACGTTACAGTCTCTGATGTCCCTCTGAATGCTACCCTTGCTCGGATTTCATCAACCTTGTTGTCAAGAGACTGGACATTGGCAAGAAGAATGCTAGGGAGTGGTGCACGATGTGCCCGTCTCCGGAGTCTGACCAGAAGACCGCTTCGTTTCCCTCTTTTTCTGAGTCGTTTTTTTTTTTTTTGGTCGCTGCATGTGATCCACTCGGTTACACTGGTTGTAAGGCAGAACACAGGATCCGCATCGCGAAAAAACATATTCTTGGTCGTACTGATGGTGAGTTGATGCTGATCTTATATTCAGTAGTTCTTCTCGGCTGTATGTAAAGAAACCTAAGATGACTTGGGGTACTAGTGTAAGAAATAACACGTAAAAAAACAAAAAACTGCATAGTTTCCTAGGAACGCGGCGAGGCGGCCATCTCTGTCGGCGCCGGAAGTACACTGAGGAGTGTGTCTCACAGAGGAGTGTGTCTCACAGAGGAGTGTGTCTCACAGAGGAGTGTGTCTCACAGAGGAGTCTGTCTCACAGAAGAGTCTGTCTCGGAGGAGTGTGTCTCACAGAGGAGTGTGTCTCACAGAGGAGTGTGTCAGAGGAGTGTGTCACATAGAGGGGAGTGTGTCACATAGAGGGGAGTGTGTCACATAGAGGGGAGTGTGTCACATAGAGGAGTGTGTCACATAGAGGAGTGTGTCACATAGAGGAGTGTGTCACATAGAGGAGTGTGTCACATAGAGGAGTGTGTCACATAGAGGAGTGTGTCTCAGAGGAGTGTGTCACAGAGGAGTGTGTCATAGAGGAGTGTGTCACAGAGGAGTGTGTCTCATAGAGGAGTGAATCTCATAGAGGCGTGTGTGTCTCAGAGGAGTGTGTGTCTCAGAGGAGTGTGTGTCTCAGAGGAGTGTGTCACAGAGGAGTGTGTCATAGAGGAGTGTGTCTCATAGAGGCGTGTGTGTCTCAGAGGAGTGTGTGTCTCAGAGGAGTGTGTGTCTCAGAGGAGTGTGTGTCACAGAGGAGTGTGTCTCACAGAGGAGTGTGTCTCACAGAGGAGTGTGTCTCACAGAGGAGTGTGTCTCACAGAGGAGTGTGTCTCAGAGGAGTGTGTCTCTCAGGGGAGTGTGTCACATAGAGGGGAGTGTGTCACATAGGAGTGTGTCACATAGAGGAGTGTGTCTCAGAGGCGTGTGTCTCAGAGAGGAGTGTGTCTCATAGAGGAGTGTGTCTCATAGAGGAGTGTGTCACAGAGGAGTGTGTCACAGAGGAGTGTGTCACAGAGGAGTGTGTCACATAGAGGAGTGTGTCACATAGAGGAGGTGTGTCACAGAGGAGTGTGTCACAGAGGAGTGTGTCACATAGAGGAGTGTGTCACATAGAGGAGTGTGTCACAGAGGGGAGTGTGTCATAGAGGAATGTGTCTCATAGAGGCGTGTGTGTCTCAGAGGAGTGTGTGTCTCAGAGGAGTGTCTCACAGAGGAGTGTCTCACAGAGGAGTGTGTCTCACAGAGGAGTGTGTCTCATAGAGGAGTGTGTCACATAAAGGAGTGTGTCACATAGAGGGGTGTCACATAGAGGGGTGTGTCACATAGAGGAGTGTGTCTCATAGAGGAGTGTGTCTCAGAGGAGTGTGTCTCATAGAGGAGTATGTCTCATAGGGGAGTGTGTCACAGAGGGGAGTGTGTCATAGAGGGGAGTGTCTCATAGAGGAGTGTGTCACATAGAGGAGTGTGTCTCATAGAGGAGTGTGTCTCATAGAGGAGTGTGTGTCACAGACCCAAACACATTAAAAAAGTATCACCAATTCCAAGCGTACCAATCAACATCCAAGCCATCAGTGAATGTGTCCCCACTACACCATCTGTGACAGCTCTCATTAGACTGCTGTTGTTCTACTGCCTGCTCTAACAATAGATGTTCATGTAGACAGCAGCTAGTGCCCCATCTCTACTCATCCATCCATCCCTAGTCTTGTTAAATCTGACCGGAGCGCGGAAGAGGAGATGGTACCCATTAGTTTCTATGACAGCAGAGAGACAGTGGCTTGAGTGAATGTTGGTAGACCTGCGAAGTAGAGAAAGAGAGTGCAGTGTCTGGATGGCTTGTCAGTGTCATCCACTCTTCAGAGGGGTTGTAGTTGTGTGTGTGTGTGTGTGTGTGTGTGTGTGTGTGTGTGTGTGTGTGTGTGTGTGTGTGTGTGTGTGTGTGTGTGTGTGTGTGTGTGTGTGTATCCATGCTAGAGTCATTAGATATAACACACATGCCATGTCTGACTCTGAATAAGTGCTTCTGCTGAGCTGGTGGTACTGGCATGGCTTCTCTTTCCTCTAACTGTGGTTGAGAAAGAGCAGGTCGGACCCCCATCTGGCTCCAGTCAAACCCCGGACCAACAACACCATCAGGACTAATTAAACTGGCTGTCAGCCAGGTAGAGAAAACAGCCTGGGAAAACTGACAAAAAGTCCACATCCCAAATGGCACACTACTACTTTTGACCAGAGCCCTACGTCAAAAGTAGCGTGTGCCATTTGGGATGCAGGCAGATTCCCCTTCAAGACAACATAAGTGTAAGGAAGATAAACTCAGCGGACACTCAGAGGTCCCAGACAACAGATGAACACTTGGCAGACAGCTGAACAGCCCTCCCCAGCCAGAGAAAGAGAGAGAGGGGGAGAGGGGGAGAAAGTCATTAGTTAAGACGAGATAAGATAAAATGCTGCTTGCAAAGAGAAACTCATTCATTTAATGTGACAAGTTGGCAGGGATGAGTTTTCTCATGCCTCTGGGCTAGAAGATGCACAATTCTGTCAAGTCTATATCAAGGTGAGAGTCATATAAATGATATCGTCAGAATCGTTTGAAAGACTGTGTTTTGTGGGGGGTATTATGTCTATATTTGTCAAGGAACTGTGCAACAGCTATGAAATAGTTCTAAGCACGCTTCTTAAAATGCATTTCAAATGGCATAGCATTACAATGAAGGACCGATTATCTGGCACAGGTACTTAGTGGCAAGCTTTTTAAAAGAAAGCCGAGAGAGAGAGAGAGAGAGAGAGAGAGAGAGAGCTGGTCGGAGCGAAAATTATATACTCTGCGACCAAATTGCTCGCTGGGAAAGTGAAAAAAGAAATGGCCTTCATTATCATGGACTTCAGACCCGTGAGTTACAGAGCCAAGAGAACAAACTTAAATAGGAGCCTTTTTTTAAAGTGAGTCCCACTGGCACTCTGTGCAGGCAGCTATTTTATTCACAACGTGCTCTGCTCTTATTCCCCTGTGCACACTCTCGACGTTCAGGCACACCAAAAAAAAAACACGCCATCAACACAATCCTGGAGCAGGGAAGGTAAAAATAGACGTTCTCTCGTGTGACATTAGTCACAGAAACACACAAATGGGGAGAAGTGTAGTGACTAACTAACTATAGGTTGAAAAGCTTCCGGGGAGGATAAAACACGACACCGCAACATCGGTTGACAATTATCTGGACAACAGACTCTGCAACGAATTCTAGGACTTCAGTCTACCGATGCCGACGAATAACTGTGTTACTAGTAATAGTTGACTAGATACACTTGGCTTCTCGTCCCTGTTGTACATGCTGAAACATTCATCCCATCACTGTCGGCCTAGTTCCTGTCATGTTAGCCAACAGGGTACAGACGTCAGACACTGTCGTACAGAAAGAGGGCGCTTGAGCCTCTATTCTCACATTTCCTTTTCTCTTTTGAACAATGGATTCATTTGCGAGTTGAAATGGAATTCCGGCACTTTGACTCCCAACACTCAACTCTTAAGAGGAAACAGTGACGTTAATTCACACCAACATTCTCACCAACGCTATGAGTGTGTGTGTGGTGTTCCTTCCCAAATAACCACCCGTGTGCCTCCCTCATAACTACTACCACCAGCCATGGCCGACCCCAAACCAACCCAGTGACGTGGCTTCGAGACAGACGTGTGTTTACAGCCAGATGAAAGGAACATGGCCTTACCCACCTCAACTATGCCACCAGTTAATGGCTCATTGTGACGCAGCGTTACAGTCCAGGAGGATTAGCTACACGTGTGTTAGCCTCAATGGAGGTCAAGGGGAAAACAACGGATAAACTGGTTGCTACTGTAGATGCCAGAACTGGTTCAAAATGTAATCCCATTGTTGGTTGTAAAGAAACCCAACACAAGGTGAACAGTCAATCCTGTTCACTTCAAAGCCACACCATGAGACCCTACTTACCCACCTACTTAAATACACTGCTCAAAAAAATAAAGGGAACACTAAAATAACACATCCTAGATCTGAATGAATGAAATATTCTTATTAAATACTTTTTTCTTTACATAGTTGAATGTGCTGACAACAAAAATCACGCAAAAATTATCAATGGAAATCAAATTTATCAACCCATGGAGGTCTGGATTTAGAGTCACACTCAAAATTAAAGTGGAAAACCACACTACAGGCTGATCCAACTTTGATGTAATGTCCTTAAAACAAGTCAAAATGAGGCTCAGTAGTGTGTGTGGCCTCCACGTGGGCTGTAAGCACAACCCCCTCCTGTGGACATTGGGCCCTCATACCACTCTCATGTTTCTGACCGTTTGAGCAGACACATGCACATTTGTGGCCTCCTGGAGGTCATTTTGCAGGGCTCTGGCAGTGCTCCTCCTGCTCCTCCTTGCACAAAGGCGGAGGTAGCGGTCCTGCTGCTGGGTTGTTGCCCTCCTACGGCCTCCTCCACGTCTCCTGATGTACTGGCCTGTCTCCTGGTAGTGCCTCCATGCTCTGGACACTACGCTAACAGACACAGCAAACCTTCTTGCCACAGCTCGCATTGATGTGACATCCTGGATGAGCTGCACTACCTGAGCCACTTGTGTGGGGTGTAGACTCTGTCTCATGTTACCACTAGAGTGAAAGCACCGCCAGCATTCAAAAGTGACCAAAACATCAGCCAGGAAGCATAGGAACTGAGAAGTGGTCTGTGGTTATCACCTGCAGAA
Organism: Oncorhynchus tshawytscha; assembly: GCF_018296145.1. Classification (NCBI taxonomy): domain Eukaryota; kingdom Metazoa; phylum Chordata; class Actinopteri; order Salmoniformes; family Salmonidae; genus Oncorhynchus; species Oncorhynchus tshawytscha. The sequence goes on from NC_056445.1 coordinate 11,188,573, forward strand.
CCACTCCTTTATTGGGGGGTCTTGCTAATTGCCTATAATTTCCACCTGTTGTCTATTCCATTTGCACAACAGCATGTGAAATTTATTGTCAATCAGTGTTGCATCCTAAGTGGACAGTTTGATTTCACAGAAGTGTGATTGACTTGGAGTTACATTGTGTTGTTTAAGTGTTCCCTTTATTTTTTTGAGCAGTGTATATAATGCAATACAATAAAACAACACAAATGTGTTCATCCCTTTCAATTTGATTTGGGGCAGTCGCCAGTGGATGTAAGCCACACTATAATTTACACTTTGAGCACACACTTGGAAAAGTCAGCAACATATCGATAGGAGCATATCGCTGGGAAGGCATGCCCAATACAGTGTTTCATTCGAGTAGTATACACGAGTAGTATACCCGTGTATAAACATACAGTCACAGAGGTTGCACCGTTTACCTGAGTGGCCTGTTCTCCCTGCCGTCGTAGATGTGGAAGAACACCTCCAGCTCCTCTCCCAGGTTGGAGCTCATCAGGCTCTTCATGTGGACGAAGAGGTGGTGCGTGCTGGCCGGCACCGGAGTTTCCTTCTTACGGTGACGGTGCTCCATCTGTGGTGTGGGCAAACAGGATCAGAGATCATCTGGACGGTGCAAAAACACCAGTCTAGTCTAGTGGCGCTTTATCGTCAAAGGATCAGAAATGTCAAAGCCCTGATGGACATCAGCCGGCGCAAACACGGGTCTAGTGGGGGTTTATCGTCTGAACTAGGGGAGTCATGAAGACCGTAAGCGAACGCTCTGTGATGTGTGCACACAGGATTAGACATGTCAAAACCCTGGATGGTCATCAGCTGGTGCAAACACACCCGTGGTTTAGTACCCGCAGGTGTTTTACTATTGTTATGTAACAGCCTTAACATTGGCTCTGAGTGCAGAGATTATCCCATGAACACAATTTAAATCACTTGCCCTTTTTCAATGAACTGATTTATTCAGCTTTGACATTCATGAAATATTGAACGATCTAATTTGACTTGAATTAAAGGCTTCAAAAGGGGACCTAGCTCTGTGAAAATAAAAGGAAGCATTGGCTTTTAAGCTGTTCTGTTACTCTGGCGTTTGCCTTTCATTTCAGGAGAGGAAAGCGCTTCATATCTGGTTGAGTAGAGCAGGTAAAGGGGGAGAGGGGATTCAGACGCACTACAGGTGAAATGTTTGGGTTCACTTAGAAATGTCCTTGTTTTTGAAAGAAAAGCTAATTTTATTATCCATTAAAATATCATCAAATTGATCCGAAATACAGTGTAGACATTGTTAATGTTGTAAATGACTACTGAAGCTGTAAACGGCAGATTTTTTGATGGAATATCTACATAGGCGTACAGAGGCCCAATATCGGCACTCCTGTGTTCCATTGGCACGTTGTTAGCTAATCCAAGTTTATAATTTAAAAGGCTAATTGATCATTAGAAAACCCTTTTGCAATTATGTTAGCACAGCTGAAAACTGTTGTACTGATTAAATAAGCAATAAAACTGTCCGTCTTTGTCTTTAGACTAGTTGAGTATCTGGCGCATCAGCATTTATGGATTTGATTACAGGCTCAAAATGGCCAGAAACAAAGACCTTTCTTCTGAAACTCGTCAGTCTATTCTTGTTCTGAGTAATGAAGACTATTCCATGCGAGAAATTTCCAAGAAACTGAAGATCTCATACAATGCTGTGTACTCCTCTCTTCACAGAACAGCGCAAACTGGCTCTAACCAGAATAGAAAGAGGAGCGGGAGGCCCTGGTGTACATCTGAGCAAGAGGACAAGTACATTAGAGTGTCTAGTTTGAGAAACAAACACTTCAAAAGTCCTCAACTGGCAGCTTCATTAAATAGTACCCGCAAAACACCAGTCTCAACATCAACAGTGAAGAGCGACACTGGGATGCTGGCCTTCTAGGCAGAGCTGCAAAGAAAAAGCCATATCTCAGACTGGCCAATAAAAAGAAAACATTAACATGGACAAAAGAACACAGACACTGGACAGAGGAATGTTGTGTGTTATGGGCAGACAAATCTAAGTTCGAGGTGTTCGGATCACAAAGAAGAACATTCTTGAGACGCAGAAAAAATGAAAATATGCTGGAGGAGTGATGACGCCATCTGTCAAGCATGGTGGAGGGAATGTGATGGTCTGGGGGTGCTTTGGTGGTGGTAAAGTGGGAGATTTGCACAGGGTAAAAGGGATCTTGAAGAAGGAAGGTTACCACTCCATTTTACAACGCCATGCCATACATACCCTATGGACAGCGCTTAATTGGAGCCAGTTTCCTCCTACAACAGGACAATGACCCAAAGCACAGCTCTAAACTATATAAGAACTATTTAGGGATGAAGCAGTCAGCTGGTATTCTGTCTATAATGGAGTGGCCAGCAGTCACCGGATCTCAACCCTATTGAGCTGTTGTGTGAGAAGCTTGACCGTATGGTACGTAAGAAGTGCCCATCAAGCCAATAAAACTTGTGGGAGGTACTGCAGGAAGCATTACCTCAACAAATTGACAACTTGAGTGCCAAAGTTCAGCAAGGCTATAATTACTGAAAATGGAGGATTCTTTGACGAAAGCAAAGTTTGAAGGACACAATTATTATTTCAATTAAAAATCATTATTTATAACTTTGTCAATGTCTTGACTATATTTCCTATTCATTTTGTAACTCATTTCATGTATGTTTTCATGGAAAACAAGGACATTTCTAAGTGACCCCAAACTATTGAACGGTAGTGTATATGTCAAATATATTCTGCATTTTCACCCTTTTATTCCAACACCCATTAAAGGGGCAATCAGCAGTTGCAGCATCCATTTTTTGGACATATAAATGAATGATATGTACCCATTGATTCTCGAAGAATATAAGGTATAAATGCCTCATGAGTTAGTTCAACTGTCACACCCCCATCAGAACACTTGTTTAACTCCAATGTTTGTAAAGAAAACCTGTAAAGCCTCACCACATGGTTAAAACTATCATTTTGATATCACGGATGGCCAGTACCTCCATCCATAAGATCATTTCTCCTGACCCATCCCTCAACTTTTTATCAAAACAGTGGCGGGCTAAAAATGCTTTTTTAATTGTTTCAACTGCTGATTGGCCCTTTAAGTGAAGCTGTGGAAAAACTATGCATATTATTTTCCCAGAAATGTGTTAAGCATTCCATTTAATTCCAGAGGTTGCACGTTCACAGCACGCTTCCTTAATAGTTGCCCGAATCTAATTTGTTTCAGTTAATATGCTGCCCTCTTTGTAGAAAAAAACTGATGATCGGTCCAACACACACACACACGCATGAGGAAATGAATAAACACACACACAAATGCCATTTACACCTTTCTAGGAAGAATGTCACAACACAGAGTGGTTCGAAGGAATTATATTTATTTCATTTGCGCACACACACACACACACACACACACATGCCAAACTGGGATAGAATGAACAGTAGCACAATGTACACAAAGCATCAAGTCTTATGCCCTCTTAAGCACGGTATAATAATGTATTAACTCAACCAGATCTACAGTACATCTCTATATTATTATCTGTCACAGCAGTGTCTGGGGGTTGTACTTTAAAAGGCACCCGCATGCTTGCCAGTCAAAACAGTTTGGAAGAGACAACATTTTGTGACGTTTTAGTTTGTTTTGGACTTTGGTAAGGGTTGTTCGGACACACAACAAATTTTCTTGAGGCAAGCTGAACTTGGTAGCTGAAGTCTACGCCTCTTCGTCGGGGATTGGTCAACAGTAGGGATTCTTCAGCAAAGTCTTTGTTGTCATTCAACGAGAGATAACTTGTTTTCATGATTTTTTTCATTTATTTAGAAATATTGCACCAAACATCTTAGTTAGATGTAAAATTGCACAACAAAGATCTCCTCGGCAAAAATGTAAAAAAGAAAGACAGATTTCTTGAGTTACATTCCGACTATTTTGAGGAAGTGTATACTAGCAACGGCATCTCAAATTGGACATGCAGCACAATTCCCACTTTTCAAGCAAATGTCTGTTAAGGTAGTATGCGAGCACACTCGTTCGGTTCGCCGACTTCGTGTCCCCCCGGCCAGCCGAACTGAAGCATGTGGACGCCTTAATAAAGTATTCACAGCTCACTGCACAAGTCTGCATAAACTGAGGACAGAAAAAGACTGAGCTTCTCATCTTCCTTAGTCACTGTCTGTGTTGTTGCCCAGTACAAGGACAAAAGAAGAAACGGTGGCTAACAACTTAACATCGAGCCAGGTCCCAATCCAAGTCTTCCTTGCACTCCCGCATGCACCCACTCACTCATTCATTCCACCAGATGGCTGCTATGGTCCCTGCCAAAGGGAGAGGACTAATAGAGGTGGAGAAGAGGAGGAAAGGGGGATGAAGGAGGAGAGGGCACCAGCAGGCATTGAGACATTATGTTTTCTGCGGCTCGCGTAAACAGGGTTAATCGGCCAGTTTAGTTTCATCTGGAATGAATAGGCTTGTGTGACAACCGATAGAGAAGAAAGCTGCTCGTGAAATGCTGTCTCAACTATACAGTACGTTAAGAAACCGAGGGGAGACAATGTCTTATGTGACTGTTTCTGCCTCACTTAATACGGGAGGGGAAGTAGTATAGTGGAGTATTGTAAGTTAACAAACTGTTCCAATATTGTTCACATAATATATTTAATAATTATGCCATTGAGCAGATGCTTTTATCCAAAGCGACTTAAAGTCATGAATGCATACAGTTTTTACACGTGGGCGGTTTTTGGAATCGAACTCACTATCCAGCTGCTACAGAGGACCAGGTTCACCATGTAACATTTTCCAGTAAGTAGCGAGAAAAACAGAAACAAGTATTGTAACAGTCTAAAAGTCCCTGGGCTTTAGAGAGAGAGTTAAATACAGCCTACTGAGATTCTTAAGAGATCACATAATCAAGGCTACAGTATATAAGGATCCTTCCATTATGCCTTTATCACATGAAACGTGTGACAAAGGACAATTCAAAAAGAAAATATCTGCTTCAGGTCGGCACAATAGTGTGAAACGGGTTACTCTCCACATGCCATCTCCATGTATGCTAGTGCTAATTGGGAGACAGTATGTTGACCTAGATAAACCTGAACTATCCATCACCACTGGTCAGTACCACTGACAGTGTAGTGAGCCCTACTGTCCCTCCTCTGCTCTGGGCTCTCTGCTCTGGGCTCTCTGACCTGGGCTCTCTGACCTGGGCTCTCTGACCTGGGCTCTCTGACCTGGGCTCTCTGACCTACAGCTCAGTGGTCCTAAACACACATCTGAATTACCGGAAGAGAGGTTGGCACAATACAGTAGAATAAGACTGGGTCCCAATAAAGTAATAATATATATTAATATACCATTTAGCAGACGCTTTTATCCAAAGTGTCTTACAGTCATGCGGGCATACATTTTATGTACAGGTGGTCCTGGGAATCCAACCAAGCACCATGCTCCGCGGAGTATTCTTGAATAAATCATTTAGCCGAACACTCATGCTCTGACAAAATCCTTTGTGCTTTTGTTGGCCAAGTGCACCCTGGTATCTTTCTCTAATCCTCACTGCAAAAACAGGAACGGCACTGTTGTTCATCTGAAGTGCTTTTTCTGAGTGGTATGATCCAAAATGACGCTTTGGTTCGTTCACCATATTCTACTCAATTTATGTCTGAAATCAAATAACGAATTTGACAGATCACTATCAGGTTTTGAACTGGATGAAAGCTAAATTGCTTTCAACACCTTTGCATTGCATAGCTGTGGGAGCAATGTAGCGGCAGCAGCCTATCAAAAGAACTGGAGGAATGGCCTATTGGGGGTGTGACTTTGTTTGTTCTTTTGGCCACCCGTGAGCTTGAATGTCATTCTAGGTAATATGTTCTTCTTTTATGGCTATATGTTCACTGCCAGCAATGAATCTTAAAGAAATTGGAGGTTATTTGAAGGAAATCTGATCAAAGTATGAAATATTACAGTTGCTTCTACATTGATAAAGTTTGAACTTAAAGTTACTGGTCCCCTCCCGTTGATTCATTATTATTAAGGGAACGAGGCGGAATCTTAAGTATAATTTTAATACACCAACAGTAACATGATATTCTCTTGCCTAAGGCATGTTTGCAGAGGGGTGTGGTTTACATTTGCTAGATAGCTACTCTACTGGTGCCAAATGTTTACTGTAAGGTGTCAGCAAATATAATTAAAAGGTTTACCCTATTTATCTATGGCAAATATACTTATATGTTTCCCCTTTCATTTTTGTCTGGTGTTAGCTAGTTAGTGGCTAACTAGGTCTTAATCTGTGTCTGGTGTTAGCTAGTTAGTGGCTAACTAGGTCTTAATCTGTGTCTGGTGTTAGCTAGTTACTGGCTAACTAGGTCTTCATCTGTGTCTGGTGTTAGCTAGTTAGTGGCTAACTAGGTCTTCATCTGTGTCTGGTGTTAGCTAGATAGTGGCTAACTAGGTCTTCATCTGTGTCTGGTGTTAGCTAGTTACTGGCTAACTAGGTCTTCATCTGTGTCTGGTGTTAGCTAGTTAGTGGCTAACTAGGTCTTAATCTGTGTCTAGTGTTAGCTAGTTACTGGCTAACTAGGTCTTCATCTGTGTCTGGTGTTAGCTAGTTAGTGGCTAACTAGGTCTTAATCTGTGTCTAGTGTTAGCTAGTTACTGGCTAACTAGGTCTTCATCTGTGTCTGGTGTTAGCTAGTTAGTGGCTAACTAGGTCTTAATCTGTGTCTAGTGTTAGCTAGTTACTGGCTAACTAGGTCTTCATCTGTGTCTGGTGTTAGCTAGTTAGTGGCTAACTAGGTCTTCATCTGTCTGGTGTTAGCTAGATAGTGGCTAACTAGGTCTTCATCTGTGTCTGGTGTTAGCTAGTTAGTGGTTAACTAGGTCTTAATCTGTGTCTGGTGTTAGCTAGTTAGTGGCTAACTAGGTCTTCATCTGTGTCTGGTGTTAGCTAGTTAGTGGCTAACTAGGTCTTCATCTGTGTCTGGTGTTAGCTAGTTAGTGGCTAACTAGGTCTTCATCTGTGTCTGGTGTTAGCTAGTTAGTGGCTAACTAGGTCTTCAGTCAGCATTGAAGAAAGGGGGGGGGGGTCAAAACTCTGATGCAGTGATGTCAACACATCCATCAGTGCGCTGCTGTGAAACGCATCACAAAAGACAGGCCAAAACAGGAGAGGTAAAAATATATACAGTTGAAGTCGGAAGTTTGCATACACTTAGGTTGGAGTCATTGAAACTTGTTTTCAACCACTCCACAAATTTCTTGTTAACAAACTAGTTTTGGCAAGTCGGTTAGGCCATCTACTTTGTGCATGACACAAGTAATTTTTCCAAAAATAGTTTACAGACAGATTATTTAACTTATAATTCACTGTATCACAATTCCAGTGGGTCAGAAGTTTGCATACACGAAGTTGACTGTGCCTTTAAACAGCTTGGGGAAAAACTGAAAAGGATGTCATGGCTTTAGAAGCTTCTGATAGACATCATTTGGGTCAATTGGAGGTGTACCTGTGGATGTATTTCAACGCCTACCTTCAAACTCACTGCCTCTTTGCTTGACATCATGGGAAAATCTAGGTTCATCTCTGGGAGCAATTTCCAAACGCCTGAAGGTACCACGTTCATCTGTACAAACAATAGTACGCAAGTATAAACACCATGGGACCACGCAGCCGTCATACCGCTCAGGAAGGAGACGCGTTCTGTCACCTAGAGATGAACGTACTTTGGTGCGAAAAGTGCAGAACAATCCCAGAACAACAGCAAAGTACCGTGTGAAGATGCTGGAGGAAACAGGTACAAAAGTATCTACAGTGCCTTGCGAAAGTATTCGGCCCCCTTGAACTTTGCGACCTTTTGCCACATTTCAGGCTTCAAACATAAAGATATAAAACTGTATTTTTTTGTGAAGAATCAACAACAAGTGGGACACAATCATGAAATGGAACGACATTTATTGGATATTTCAAACTTTTTAACAAATCAAAAACTGAAAAATTGGGCGTGCAAAATTATTCAGCCCCCTTAAGTTAATACTTTGTAGCGCCACCTTTTGCTGCGATTACAGCTGTAAGTCGCTTGGGGTATGTCTCTATCAGTTTTGCACATCGAGTGACTGACATTTTTTCCCATTCCTCCTTGCAAAACAGCTCGAGCTCAGTGAGGTTGGATGGAGAGCATTTGTGAACAGCAGTTTTCAGTTCTTTCCACAGATTCTCGATTGGATTCAGGTCTGGACTTTGACTTGGCCATTCTAACACCTGGATATGTTTATTTTTGAACCATTCCATTGTAGATTTTGCTTTATGTTTTGGATCATTGTCTTGTTGGAAGACAAATCTCCGTCCCAGTCTCAGGTCTTTTGCAGACTCCATCAGGTTTTCTTCCAGAATGGTCCTGTATTTGGCTCCATCCATCTTCCCATCAATTTTAACCATCTTCCCTGTCCCTGCTGAAGAAAAGCAGGCCCAAACCATGATGCTGCCACCACCATGTTTGACAGTGGGGATGGTGTGTTCAGGGTGATGCTTTTACGCCAAACATAACGTTTTGCATTGTTGCCAAAAAGTTCCATTTTGGTTTCATCTGACCAGAGCACCTCATTCCACATGTTTGGTGTGTCTCCCAGGTGGCTTGTGGCAAACTTTAAACAACACTTTTTATGGATATCTTTAAGAAATGGCTTTCTTCTTGCCACTCTTCCATAAAGGCCAGATTTGTGCAATATACGACTGATTGTTGTCCTATGGACAGAGTCTCCCACCTCAGCTGTAGATCTCTGCAGTTCATCCAGAGTGATCATGGGCCTCTTGGCTGCATCTCTGATCAGTCTTCTCCTTGTATGAGCTGAAGGTTTAGAGGGACGGCCAGGTCTGGGTAGATTTGCAGTGGTCTGATACACCTTCCATTTCAATATTATCGCTTGCACAGTGCTGCTTGGGAAATCTTTTTGTATCCAAATCTGGCTTTAAACTTCTTCACAACAGTATCTCGGACCTGCCTGGTGTGTTCCTTGTTCTTCATGATGCTCTCTGCGCTTTTAACGGACCTCTGAGACTATCACAGTGCAGGTGCATTTATACGGAGACTTGATTACACACAGGTGGATTGTATTTATCATCATTAGTCATTTAGGTCAACATTGGATCATTCAGAGATCCTCACTGAACTTCTGGAGAGAGTTTGCTGCACTGAAAGTAAAGGGGCTGAACAATTTTGCACGCCCAATTTTTCAGTTTTTGATTTGTTAAAAAAGTTTGAAATATCCAATAAATGTCGTTCCACTTCATGATTGTGTCCCACTTGTTGTTGATTCTTCACAAAAAAATACAGTTTTATAACTTTATGTTTGAAGCCTGAAATGTGGCAAAAGGTCGCAAAGTTCAAGGGGGCCGAATACTTTCGCAAGGCACTGTATATCCACAGTAAAACGAGTCCTATATCGACATAACCTGAAAGGCCGCTCAGCAAGGAAGAAGGCACTGCTCCATGGGGACAACGATCATACTTTTTGGAGAAATGTCCTCTGGTCTGATGAAACAAAAATAGAACTGTTTGACCATCTTTATGTTTGGAGGAAAAAGGGGGAAGCTTGCAAGCCGAAGAACACCACAATTATGTGGATATATTGAAGCAACATCTCAAGACATCAGTCGGGGAGTTAAAGCTTGGTTGCAAATGGGCCTTCCAAACGGACAATGACCCCAAACATACTTCCAAAGTTGTGGCAAAATGGCTTAAGGACAACAAAGTCAAGGTATTGGAGTGGCCATCACAAAGCCCTGACCTCAATCCTATAGAATATTTGTAGGCAGAACTGAAAAGTGTGTGCGTGCAAGGAGGCCTACAAACCTGACTCAGTTACACCAGCTCTGTCAGGAGGAATGGGCCAAAATTCACCCAACTTATTGTGGGAAGCTTGTGGAAGGCTACCCAAAACGTTCGACCCAAGTTAAACAATTTAAAGGCAATGCTACCTACTAATTGAGTGTATGTAAACTTCTGACCCACTGGGAATGTGAAGAAATAAATAATTCTCTAATATTATTCTGACATTCCACATTCTTAAAATAAAGTGGTGATCCTAACTGACCTAAGACAGGGAATTTTTACTTGGATTAAATGTCAGGAATTGTACAAAAAAACTGAGTTTAAATGTATTTGGCTAAGGTGTATTTAAATGTCTGACTTCAGCTAGCCAGCTGTACATACATACATACATACATACATACACACAGTGGGGCAAAAAAGTATTTAGTCAGCCACCAATTGTGCAAGTTCTCCCACTTAAAAAGATGAGAGGCCTATAATTTTCATCATAGGTACACTTCAACTATGACAGACAAAATGAGAAAAAGAAATCCAGAAAATCACATTGTAGGATTCTTAATGAATTCATTTGCAAATTATGGTGGAAAATAAGTATTTGGTCACCTACAAACAAGCATGATTTCTGGCTCTCACAGACCTGTAACTTCTTCTTTAAGAGGCTCCTCTGTCCTCCACTCGTTACCTGTATTAATGGCACCTGTTTGAACTTGTTATCAGTATAAAAGACACCTGTCCACAACCTCAAACAGTCACACTCCAAACTCCACTATGGCCAAGACCAAAGAGCTGTCAAAGGACACCAGAAACAAAATTGTAGACCTGCACCAGGCTGGGAAGACTGAATCTGCAATAGGTAAGCAGCTTGGTTTGAAGAAATCAACTGTGGGAGCAATTCTTAGGAAATGGGAGACATACAAGATCACTGATAATCTCCCTCGATCTGGGGCTCCACGCAAGATCTCCCCCCGTGGGGTCAAAATGATCACAAGAACGGTGAGCAAAAATCCAAAGAACCACACGGGGGGACCTAGTGAATGACCTGCAGAGAGCTGGGACCAAAGTAACAAAGCCTACCATCAGTAACACACTACGCCGCCAGGGTCTCAAATCCTGCAGTGCCAGACGTGTCCCCCTGCTTAAGCCAGTACATGTCCAGGCCTGTCTGAAGTTTGCTAGAGAGCATTTGGATGATCCAGTAGAAGATTGGGAGAATGTCATATGGTCAGATGAAACCACAATATAACTTTTTGGTAAAAACTCAACTCGTCGTGTTTGGAGGACAAAGAATGCTGAGTTGCATCCAAAGAACACCATACCTACTGTGAAGCATGGGGGTGGAAACATCATGCTTTGGGGCTGTTTTTCTGCAAAGGGACCGGGACGACTGATCCGTGTAAAGGAAACAATGAATGGGGCCATGTATCGTGAGATTTTCAGTGAAAACCTCCTTCCATCAGCAAGGGCATTGAAGATGAAACGTGGCTGGGTCTTTCAGCATGACAATGATCCCAAACACACCGCCCGGGTAACGAAGGAGTTGCTTCAAGGTCATGGAGTGGCCTAGCCAGTCTCCAGATCTCAACCCCATAGAAAATCTTTGGAGGGAGTTGAAAGTCCGTGTTGCCCAGCAACAGCCCCAAAACATCACTGCTCTAGAGGAGATCTGCATGGAGGAATGGGCCAAAATACCAGCAACAGTGTGTGAAAACCTTGTGAAGACTTACAGAAAACATTTGACCTCTGTCCTTTCCAACAAAGAGTATATAACAAAATATTGAGATAAACTTTTGTTATTGACCAAATACTTATTTTCCATCATAATTTGCAAATAAATTCATAAAAAATGTAATGATGTAATTTCAATGTTGTTTGAGTTGCTTTGTGCATCACCAATGTAGAGTGAGGTGATTTTATACTGCAACACTGCATCCAAGTTGCTAGACGTTTCAAAAGAGCTGTCACTCAAGGTGAGCTCATAAATATAAGCTCCTCCTGGTAGTTAGCCATGAGAGGAAAAAGTACTTTTCAGAATGACTGTACAGGATTTTAAAATAATATCTGCATCAGTAATGTGATATTAAAGAGCTGGTCACAACATTGTAACCAGTTAATGTGAAAGTCGTATGTAAAGAAAGTGTTAGGAGTTATTATTTCATGTTATGGAGCCAACTTCATATTTTGATTAAAAGGAAATGTATTTAATTGCTTGTAAGCCAATTAAAGAAATCTGGATAGGTAAAAATCGAAAATGTACTTGTTACAAAATGGGTTGTGTGTATATATATATATATATATATATATATTAGTTTGAATTTGTTATTTATTAGGTTTAACAAAAGGATAAAAGTAAGTTCAATGTTCAAAGAAATAGGTTGCAACTGGAAATAAGTTTGTTAAAAATCGAATATAAAACAGTTGGCATTGAATCATATTTGGTTTCAACAAATGTTTTTGAATGTTTTAAACCTAACCCATTTAGTTGTAAACCGTGATATTTTTAGGTTGATCCAAATGGCCATGTTAAACAGTGCACACCTATAGTAACTGTTGGGCTCGGTCGATGGACTCAAAGACACCACCTCATCTGCTTGTACATACAAGTTTAACCCTCCAAAACACTCCATCCGCAACTAGGGCTGTGGCGGTCATGTAATTATGTCAGCCGGTTGTTGTCATGCAAATGACTGCCGGTCTCACGGCAATTGACCGTTAATGAACACAAACACGCTGAGCATCTTCCAGGCCTCCACACACACAAGCTGCTGATGCGCGCGCCTTTGGAACAAGCTAAAGTAAAAAAGTATAATAAATCAAAATGAATATACACCATCACAATACAGCCATTATTTATTTTTGGCAGGTCTAAAGAAACTTTATGATACACAGAAAATGATTTCAGAAGAACAGAATATGAGTTGGCCTACTGTATGTTATCTGACTAATGTGCCATGCCATACGCTGTAGGCTTGTTCATGGCATTACTTTATAATTGAACTCAGCTGAATAACAGAGAAAGGATATTTTTCCCTTTCTGGGGCTAGAGCGCACATACGAAGTAGCTATGTTGAGTGTAAAAGTGATCCTTTGAAACAGGTCCTATACACTAGATTTAGAGGTACTTGACAACTTTAACTGCGAATGATAAAAACCTTAGAATGCCTAAGAAATCCAATGATATATGGGGCTGCATTGATACGACGTTAAGCTATTGACGATTTGAGAAAGTGCAAAAAAATAAAAAGATTGTGCTCCTCAGGCTGCACACGCTGTTCTGTCATCAAGTGATCATTATTTCACCCATCAGACTATTCTCAATTTAATCTCGTCTTTACTAATATGTCAAATTTGCTTAGATTTAGAATGGCCCAATATGAAAATGGGCAGGAACAGACTTAAGAGGAAAAAGACATCAACCGTATGCACTCGAATAGCGAATGGAGGCCACTTCCCCACTGGTTGGTCCCATGTCGGGTAGGCTACTCCGGTTATTTCACTGCATAGCAGGTTATATTCCGTCCAAACTCTGTATGCCATGGCCTCTCCAACCATGTTCCTGCAGCAACCCAGTGCTTAATTTGGGAAATCAAGTGAAATCTGTTCGGGAACATAGATAGTAACATGTTTTCCCAACAAAACATACACACGATCAAAAGTATGTGGACACGTGTTCATCAAACATCTCATTCCAAAATGATGGACATTAATATGGAGTCGGCGTTCCAATTCATCCAAAAGGTATTCGATGGGGTTGAGGTCAGGGCTCTGTGCAGGCTAGTCAAGTTCTTCCACACCAATCTCATTTCTGTATGGACCTTGCTTTGTGCAATGTCATGCTGAAACAGGAAAGGGTCTTCCCTAACCTGTTGCCACAAAGTTGGAAGAACATAATCGTCTAGAATGTCATTGTATGCTGTAGCATTGAGATTTCCCTTCACTGGAAGTAAGGAGTCCAGCCCAAACCATGAAAAGGAGTCCCAGACCATAATTCCTCCTCCACCAAACTTTACAGTTGGCAGGTAGCATTCTCCTGGCATCTGTCAAAACCAGATTAGTCTGTTGGACTGCCATATAATGAAGCATGATTCATCACACCAGAGAACGTGTTGCAACCGAGGACACACGTTTTTTTATGCACTACTTGCTTCAGCACTCAGCGGTACCGTTCTGTAAGCTTCTGTGGCCTACCACATTGCGGCTGAGCAGTTGTTGCTCCTAGACTTTTCAACTTCACAATAACAGCACTTACAGTTGACTGAGGCAGCTCTAGCAATGCATACATTTTGCGAACTGACTTGTTGGAAAGTTGGCATTATATGACGGTGTGACGTTGAACGTCTCTGAGCTCTTCGGTAAGGCCAGTCTACTGCTTATATTTGTCTATGAATATTGCACGGCTGTGTGCTCAATTTTATAGACCTGTCAGCAACTGGTGTGGCTGAAATAACCAAATCCACTAATTTGAAGGCTAGACTAATTTAGGCTAGACCAATTACGTACCAAAGATATTGTAAATCAGTTTTTTCTTCTGTAATATGCAGGTAGGCTATATATTGTATAACAGAACAGTCATCATTTTAATTCAGTGGTTTTTCAGGCTTGGGCTCATATAGGCCTATCAGTATGCATCATTCTCTAATATGCGGCTGTTTTAAACGAATCACCACCTTAAAAAGCGCTGTCCATTTCGTTGTGTTTGTCTTTGAAACAACACCCACAACGACCATGTTTCCCACTCAGTTTCAACCTGCTGTTGAACTTCTTTCTTCAAATTGACCAATCGCAGTGAGGTGAGTTTTAAAAGCGCATACTGTTTTGATGTGTTTTTCAAACCCATTTGCATTGATGTCAGAGTGGTTAGAGGGACAATAGAGCCCTGGGTAACAGGCCATTAGCGACCTGACGATCATTAGCGAGTCGGGTACTAACCAACACATGTCCAGGGTGCATAACAGGAGATCGCCATGACTCAATGGTCACACAGAATTTGACCCGCAGTCATGACTCACGACTGCCGTTGTCGCCGTAACGCAGTCACCGCAACAGCCCTATCTACAACTCAATAAAGCCACACAATGAAGAAGGGCACAAAGAAAGATATGCCTTTGTCACCAAACATATTCAAAACGGGTCCTCAGCTGCCGTTGTCATGATGATGGCGATGTTATTATTGTTTTGCATCCATGACGACAACTGTAATGTGTTTTGTTCTTCCCCTGTTGTATCTTCCGTCTCAGTTACTAAGGAATGACTAAATTTCCACCCGCATTAGGCTTTTACTTCACTCATCCCCCACTCCCCTCTTTCTCATCCCCTGTACATTATTTGTACAGGACTAAGTGCCTCACGTCAGGATTGGAGCATCAGGCAGGGGATGTGGTCGCTATGGTTTCGGGGTGGGGGGGGGAGCGCTGCCTGGGGAGGAGAGTGAGGAAGGGAAAGACGAAGGGAGACTCTAATGTACCTTTATTCTGTCTTAAAAGAGTAAAATACGCGCCTGAATTACAGACTGCGTGGCAAACACGCAGCAGTCGCTAGGGCTAGCTATGTGGCTAATGATAGAGAAAGGTATAGTGGACAGTGGATTGATGAGGATAGTGAGTGGGGAATACACAGTAACAAGAGAACAGTGTTCAGGCAATTGTTCCTGGTTTTGGGAATAGAACTCACCAGTTTGAAGAGTTCTGTGACGCTGATCTCGTCTGGGTCCACCATGCTGAACTCCCTGCGGGGTACGAGGTCCAAACTCAGCTGTCTGGAACACACACACACACACACACAACAGGACTGTCAGTGCATCAAACCATTCAGACAGGACACACTTGACAGAACTGGAAGACTGCTATGTCTCACAGGGACATAGAGGCATAGAGGGGTACCCACAAACACACACTCTAATCTCCCAGGGATAGATAAGTCTTTCAGAGCATGGGATGGTATAAGACAAGGAGAGGCAGGGTCACAGAACTCTTCAAACTGGTGTTTGCAGGGGGAGCGGTCTGTCATCTGTCCACACCCAACAGCAAGGGACTGACAGGTGTCGTTTCATCTGCCCGGGAGATAGAGACGCAGTGGAAAGTGTTTGTGTGTCTGATACGAAATGAAAAGTGTGTGTGTCTGTATGAACGTGTGGTGTGTCTGTTTGAAGGGGAACGGAACTGATTGAGCACAGCATGTGCCTGGGGAGGGAGTGTGACATTCAAAGACAGAGGGACTGGGGGACTGGGGGTGCAGGAATGTTTCTCTCTCCCCACTACTCACTCATTTCCCCAGTCCAACCTGGCAGTGATGTGCTGTTTGACATCTTTCATGCGGTCGTTGGTGAGGTGACCAACCAGAACCTGTCTCCTCAGGTCCAAGATCTCATTCATCACGTGCCACAACCGATGGAACAGATCCCCATCATTCTTCTACACAGAGACAGAGAGACAGAGAGAGACAGAAAGAGCACAAGAGACAGAGAGACAGAGAGAGACAGAAAGAGCACAAGAGACAGAGAGACAGAGAGAGACAGAAAGAGCACAAGAGACAGAGAGACAGAGAGAGACAGAAAGAGCACAAGAGACAGACAGCGAGAGAGAAAGAGAGACAGACAAAGAGCACAAGAGACAGACAGCGAGAGACAGACCGCGAGACAGAGAGAGCACGAGACAGAGAGAGCACGAGACAGAGAGCACGAGACAGAGAGAGCACGAGACAGAGAGAGCACGAGACAGAGAGAGCACAAGACAGAGAGAGCACAAGACCGAGACAGAGCACAAGACCGAGACAGAGCACAAGACCGAGAGAGCACGAGACAAGAGCACGAGACAGAGAGAGCACGAGACAAGACGAGACAGAGAGAGCACGAGACAGATAGAGAACAGAGAGAGCACGAGACCGAGAGAGCACAAGACCGAGAGAGCACAAGACCGAGAGAGCACAAGACCGAGAGAGCACAAGACAGAGAGAGCACGAGAGATAGAGAAAGCACGAGAGATAGAGAAAGCACGAGAGACAGAGAGAGCACGAGAGACAGAGAGAGCACGAGAGCGAGCAAGCGACAGAGCGAGGAAGCGACAGGGCGAGGGAGCGACAGGGCGAGGGAGCGACAGGGAGAGCAGGAGAGAGAGAAAGCAAGAGAGCAAGAGACATTTCAGAGTAAAACAATTGGGACCAGACAGTCAGCCTGCTATACCAAGTAATGCATCACAAATTCAGACTTTATGTCTAACAAGCACAGATCATTTATTAGACACAAACACAAACAATGTTACTCTTTAATATGCAGGAAAAAAGCTTCCACTGTTTGCTGCAGGAAAAACACCTGAGGGCATAATGTATTGCCCACTAGTTGAAAGGCATTCCCTGTCTGCAACGGTTCTCAGGTCTATTCTCCTCTCTGCAGGATGTGTGGGGAACACATGGGAACACGCACGTACATGTGTGTGTGTGTGTGTAAATTCATGCATGTCTGTGCGAATTCCTGCATGCATTCCTACATGCGTGTGTTGAACAGTCTTTACCACGTAGAGCCGTTTCCACATGGCCCCCCAGTCTCTCAGGGTGGATGTCATCTCAGTGATAACAGAGTCCTCTGTGGGGATGACAGTCTCAAACTGCCTGTGGGTCAGAGAGAGAGGAGAGAGGGACATCACATTACTACGGTATACCTACCGAGCATGGGTTAAAAGACACACTCACGTGACAGATAATAACGCAGTGTCACTATGAGAGGCTGGTCCAAGAGGCACTCAACCTCCGTTCTGCTACGGTGACGTTGATCTCAATGTTTATCTAATGTTTCCTCTCTGCAGAAATGACATAAACCTACCTCGCCTCCCAGACTGGCTGATCTAATAAGGCTGTTTGCCTTCTCAGAGACAGAAACGGACAGACACACACAATACACTCATTACTCACCCTTTGTTCTTGATATGGGCGTTCTTCAAGTGAATGTAAGTGCATGGGAAAATACCCTGAGGGGAGAGAATAAACAAAGTAATGAATGGTGAATGTCATTTTAACTGTATCATTAAAACGGCACTACCACTAACACATTCTCTTAGCGAGCGTAAATGATGCAGATAATCAATACGAATGAATAATGCGTGTGTGTGTGCGCGCGCGCGTGTGTGTAAGCGCATGTCAACGTGACATTATTAAACTATGAGCCTCTCCCTACTGACCTGCTCACTGCACAGCCCTCAGATCAAAGCAGAGAGCTGATATTTCTGAATCTGAAAATAGCAGCTGCGCTGACAGCCTCAATACCACACAAGAGAGTCTCACCCACCTTGGCATTTGGATTCTTATGGACGAACCCCCTGTACCAGCCTGAGGAGACAGAAAAAAAAAAAGACATTTTCATCGTGTCACTGTGACTTTCAGACCCGACATCTTTCTTTTTATCACTACTTTTGACCAGAGCACTATGAGTTACAGGGCTGCCATTTGGGACACAGAACCGGGTTACTGAAGCGTCGACACTTCAGCGCCGGCCGCACCAGTCGTCGAGCTGCCGAGAGAAAAGAAAAAAAACAGCCAGCTGGAACACTTTATCACAGGAGGCAGGATTTTGTCCTGCACTGTTTACTGCAAGCCTACCAGGCCCGGTGTTACATGGCACTGAGCACCCAGTATTTGTTGTGGCCACCGGCCAAGCTGGTGAGCCCGGGGGGGGGGCGCGTCAGTAGTACCACGGGCTGTAAGTAGCACCAGGAAGTGTAAGTAGCACCAGTAACCTAAGGTCATAATGTGCTACTCGTGTTAAAGAGGTGAGAATGTCTTGTGGTCTTGCCTACTGATGGACCTCCACGAGGCTCTTTACGAACTCTTTCTAGGTTTCGCTTGGCCAGAGCGTGTCAGAGGAGACATATGTCACCTATCACCCTACAGTAGTAACTTGGTGACATAGTATCAGCACTGGCAGAAACCATTTTTTTTAAAGTAACTTGTCTCCTCTCTAGGACAGAATAGATAGATCTTCTTGTCAACACCCTTGTCTTTGGGTTGTGGGGACCCCCCACAACCCAAAGGTCAGGGCTCTGTACAGGCCAGTCAAGATCTTCCACACCGATGTCGACAAACCATTTCTGTATGGGCCTCGCTTTGTGCATAGGGGCATTGTCAGGCTGAAACTGGAAATTGCCTTCCCCAAACTGTTGCCACAAAGTTGGAAGCACAGAATTGTCTAGAATGTCACTGTATGCTGTAATGTTAAGATTTCCCTTCATTGGAACTAAGAGACCTTGCCCGAACCGTGAAAAACAGCCCCAGACCATTATTCCTCATCCACCAAACTTTACAGCTGGCACTATGCATTGGGGCAGGTAGCGTTATCCTAGCATCCGTCAAACGCAGATTCATTTGTCGGACTGCCAGGTGGCGAAGCGTGATTCACCACTCCAGAGAATGCGTTTCCACTGCTCCAGAGTCCAATGGCGGCGAGCTTCACACCACTTCAGCCGATGCTTGGCATTGCGCATGGTGATCTTAGGCTTGTGTGCGGCTGCTAGGCCATGGAAGCCCATTTCATGAAGCTCCCGACGAACAGTCCTTGTGCTGTCGTTGCTTCCAGAGGCAGTTTGGAACAATGGCAGTGAGTGTTGCAACCGAGGACAGACAATTTTTACACGCTACAGCACTCAGTGGTCCCATTCTGTGAGCTTGTGTGGCCTACCACTTCCCAGCTGAGTCGCTGTTGCTCCTATTGAGTTCCAAACTGCCTCTGGAAGCAACATCAGCACAAGAGCTGTTCGTCAGGAAATACGTTTCCACTTCACAATAAAAAGCACTTACTGTTTACCAGGGCAGCTCTAGCAGGGCAGACATTTGATGAAGTGAGCTGTTGGAAAGGTGGCATCCTATGACAGTGCCACATTTAAAGTCACTAAGCTCTTCAGTAAGGCCATTCTACTGCCATTGTTTGTCTATGGAGATTACATGGCTGTGTGCTCGATTTTATACAACTCGCAGCAACGGGTGTGACTGAAATAGTCTAAACCACTAATTTGAAGGGATGTCCACATACTTTTGCATTTATAGTGTATATTAGATGTCAGATCATTTCCTTTGGGGAGTTTGTAATGAATCATCAGCCACCTCAGACGGACCTGTCATCTGTCTGTCTGTGTGTCCTTGAGCAACAACAGGAAGTGAGATCGTGATGCCCTGAGAAGGGAGGAAGGTTGCGTCAATGCTGTGTAAGTTAGCTGGGTGGAAACAGGAAAGTGTGACGGGGCACCTGCTCTGTCTGAAACTATGTCAAAAATGAACCCGTGAGTGTGAGCGACTCGGCCTTGAGGCTCACACACTCCTTCGCAATACACAGCCAAGCAGGGACACACACACACACACACACACACAAACACACTGGCAAGCAGACCTCAGTGTGGGCGGGAAGCAGGAACCGAAGTCTTCTCCCTCTCACGGCACAGGAAACAGTAGCAAACTGAGAGCCTCCACAAACGTTTATCTCATCAAATAGAATTTTTGTTTTTTTTAAAGTCTTAACATTTCATGTGCAACACAATACTCCTGGAGGGACAGACTGGGGAAGGAAACGTGGCCCAACTTCAAAAAGGTTGACTACAGCCCCAGTAGCAGCCCATCTGTGAGTCACAGTGGCTGTCTGTGAAGCTCGAAGGGGGATTCGTGGTTTATGTGGGTGTGAAATGAGTAGAGGTTATCAGTTACCTTCACATTTCTCCAGGAGCTGCACCGTGTCCCCAATCTCCAATGGCAAGCCATGCTGGACCGTCCCTCTAAAACTGGCCAGCACTGAAACACAATAGAAGATATACTTTAATACCGGTGTGTATTTTTACGTGTGTATCTAGGTAACACACACCAAATCGACACACACACACACAGTCAAAAAAAATAATCTTAAATCACTCTTTTCATGTCACTAGAATTGAATCCGAGCTCAACTGTCTTGACTGAGGTTGTGCTGTGATTTGTTTCCAGTGTTCCCTGGGCAGACAGAAACAGGGAAGAGAATGGCCTGCTGGCTGCTGGTAGATTGAGTAAGCCTCTGGGTGTCATGCTGAACTACAGGGAAAATAATGTAATTCTGAGTCTTTCTGCTAGGAGGCCTCTTGTAGAGGAGGGAGGCAAAACCTGCGGAGGCTTAAGAGTAGGACTGTCTTTGATGAGCAGCACGGTCAGTTAGAGGGAGAGAGAGAGAGCGAGAGAGAGCGAGAGAGAGAGCGGGAGCGAGAGAGAGAGAGCGCGAGAGAGAGCGAGAGAGAGAGAGAGAGAGAGCCTAAAGAACAGGGGCAGGGTGAGGAGGAGAGAGACAGAGGAGGGAAGGAGAGAGACAGAGAGAAAGAACAAGCACGCAAGAGAGAAAAATAAAGAGTAACAATCTCAGTCGATCAACACAGCACTTTTCTCTAACAGCGTCTAATAGCTGGGTTAGCAGTGAGGAGTGTCGACAGACGCCATTCTCTGTGGTTCTGAGAAACAGGACATGATAACAGCACTCGGAGAATTTTCCAAGCTGCCACACTCTGGGGGAAACGCATCTAATAAGGATAGTACCTACGACATGGAAATGAGGAAGACTGGAGTCAGGCAAGGGTTTTGGAGAGGGGTTTTCATTTCATGGGGCACAGGGCAACCTTGTTTACCTGACCTGGCTGCAAAGTCAGTGAAACTTTAAATTGGGAGGTTCCGCTACATGAAATATAACTTTCAACACACTTTACTTGCACTGTGCTAACGCTTGAACCACAAGTAGAGTTTTCCAGCTGCAGTGCACTAAATGATGCAGTTTGAAGTAGAGTTTTTAATCGTTTCTTGGTAATCCATTCCCCAGCTGTTGTCTGTCTGCTAACTGGCATGGCTCTTTTCCAAAGATGTTGGCACCTGAAAGGTGGGGAAACTATTTTTTATTTTCTCTCCGGGGGAGAGGAGGAAGTGCCGCCTTAAAAAGGCAGGACAGCACACACACACACACACACACACACACACACAAAAGAAAGAAGGGGACATGATGTGATACAGACTGGATTCGAACCAGGGACTGTAGTGACGCCTCTTGCACTGAGACACACAGTGCCTTAGACCGCTGCGCCACTCGGGCGTCCATAAAAAAAAAAGCCTCACACACAAATATAGCAAAACCAGATGCACAGATATGATATGTGTACATGAACACAGGCACGCACATAGCCTCATAGTGGTGAACCTGTCACACAGGGTCAGGGCCCATGTTTCCAGTCGGCTTGGTCTGAGGCAGGAGTTCAGTCACCACAAGCTGTGCTCTGCTCTGCTGTGACACACATCTACTCGTGGGCAAATGACTGTTCCTATTTCTGACCAGGCAGCCTCGTTCATGCTGAACTAACTTAGACATTACGTAAAGACTGCAGGAAACTGAAGGAAAAACACACACACACACACACACACAGGAATTCAGGAACTGGGATAAAAGTCAAACTTAAATAAAAGTGCTGGACTGAACAGTGACTGAGAACCATGAACTTATATGACAATATCTCCTTCAGACTTGAGATGAAAAGACGTATGTCCAAACGGGAACTGACTACTGTAGGCTCCACTCCTGAGCCAAAGTGGAGACTTAGTTGCATTAACCTCCAGTAATCTACCCATGGGCTGCGTGCGGCTGCGACTCTCACCTTGCCCAAATCCTAAGGCAGTCCCCCCCCAAAGCCAGAGAGAAGACTGGCTGTGTACTTTGAGCTCAGTGTTCTGTCCAGGGTGGATGGGGAAAGGCAGGCAGATCGGTACAAAGAGCGTTTGTGTGAATTAGGCTTATATGTGCTTTAGGCTGCCATTTGGAGTCGAGGCCTGTCAAGTGATCCTACAGTTGGTTTGTCGGTCTCCCTCTAAGCTCCTTATAGGAACATGATGCAGACCACTGGTTCAGACAGGCTTTGGTGTAGTTTGTTGTGTTGTGTTCAAAGGCACTGGGTTTTACAGGCTGTACTGAATTGATCGAGCAATACCAGGTTTACAGCTAGCTAGGTATTACACAGACCTTGGTGTCACGTGTTCAAACCACGCAAGATGTAAAAGGTAAGTAGCTACCGATTGGGTGTGGCAAGCATAACGTTTGAAAGTCTACTTTAAAAGAAGATTAAACAGTTGTCTTGGATGAACCAGACAGAATATTCAGAGGAGACAACGAAACAGACATAGCAGGTTCTTAGTGCAGAGAGTCTCTGCCAAAAGAACTAGAAAAACAACCTGCAGTCGACGCCAACCAATTAGCAACTTGAGCTCAAAAGGCTCGTAAAAGTGGTTTTAACAGCCCGTCCTCAACCCCTTTCGCTCCAATTTGTGTTCCAACAACGAATCACAGTCGTAATCCACTCCTCCGTCATCAATTATTCAACACATCATTAATATGCTAATTCGTCACCACAGACACGGGTGGTCCATTGACCCTGCTGCCAGAAATGAGCAAGTGTGCATTTTCCATTATTCAGATGTGTAGTTGTTGGATTCCTACTCCAATCCACACATACTGGAATGGAATGGAATCAGGTTAATAAATAATGGCGAGAACGAGACCGCACTTGATTTGCAGGAAGTTGCAAAAACAATTCATCAGCAGTAAGTGATATTCAAAATGGAAGGTGACATCCCTCGCTTTTCCCCTGCTCTTATCCGTCCCTCCTCTCGTTCCCTCCCTTCCTTTTCCTATTCCTTCGCTATGTGCAAGGCTGTGAGTTGAGGATGGTTAAGTCCTGCTTTATTTATACTCTGGCGTCTGCAGGATTTACATCTCAAGCCACAGCCATCTGCTTGGGTTTGACTTCACAACCATGAAACGGTTGGGTTTCATAACAGGAACTCTTGACAGCAACTCTTGACAGCAGAGTTAGAATATCCAAATACCCGACAGAATCAGTGATTTATTCAGAGTTCTGAACAGATTCTTAATGTTCTCTGGTAGGGATGCACGATATATCGGTGAACATATAGGAATCGGCTGACATTAGCTACAGCCTGGAATCGAACCGGGGACTGTGGCGACGCCTCTTTTGCACGGAGATGCAGTGCCTTAACACACACATGGACGCAGAGGTCTAACAATTTAACTGTACTAGAATACTTAAAAAGGCAGCACAAAAAGAAAAATTGGGAAAGGTTTTTTGGCAAGGAAAATATCAGATATAGGCCAAAAGTGTCATATCGGTGCATCACTATTCTCTGGCAAAGGGCTGGTAGTTGGTACAGGTATGCCATTGTGGCTTCGACACGGGTAGAGAAACAGCATTATTTCTGCCATACAGCGGAGCCCCGGTCGAAAACAAAGACAGCATCTGTCTAAGACCTTCTTAATATTGCTTTGCTGTGCCATTTTCTGGACTCGACCGTGGCCAAAAAACTCTCTATTCTAGCTATGAGAATAAACATGACAGTGTAACCCAGAATTAACCACGTTGTTTGAATGGGTCCCAACCCATTATGTCCCAGTTCTAGGGAAACATTACAGATGGACATTCTGCGGAGAACAGGCATGCGTCTTTAAATACCCACTCATAACATTTTTCCACTATGTTACTGACACAAGGCAATGACTCAGCCCCCCCCGTGGTTAAGTACACATATGCCTATAGTCTTCAGGCCCTCCAAACACACTTAGCATCATTGGCGCAGAGAAACGTATATGTGTGTGTATATACGCACACCACGGTCCAGTGAGACATGGGGCACGAAGCTTTGGGCCAAGCCTGGTCATCTGACAGAGCCCTGTAACACTGAGACACGGATTAAAGACGTGCCGATGCGCTTCAGCGCTCTGCTCTCTCTCACAAAATGTGATTTCCTGGGGATGAGCTTCGACCCTGGAAGAGGTGGCTATGCATTTTAAAGCAGGAGGAATCAACAGGAGCTGACCGCGTGAGGCAGCAGACGTCGGTCTCACAGCATAGAGTACATGCACACACCTGCACCTGCCTCACAGCATCTAGACGATACGGCCGTGAAGCGAGAAGACCCAGATTGCGCCACGCCGCGTCAGCTCAGCTAGATATTATAATATATATACATAAGCTCTCTCTCTCTCTCGATGAGAGAGAGGGAAAGACAGGCCAACAAAAGCTAGGCTGGTGAAATCGCTCACGAGGAACGGCTTTCATTTCACCTTTTCCATTTCCAGTTGTCCTTTCGATGCCTTTGTATGTCGAGATAACGGCGAGAAGCAGGCTATGGGGAAACAAGCGCTCGCTGGCAACAATAGCCTTCCCTCGAATCATAACACCTCAAAATGAGCTTTCATAAAAGATAAGTGTATAGCTTCTCTGAGGTGGCAAGGGCACGCACAGAATATAAATAAATTAAAACCAAAGTAATTACGACACATAACATCATACCGGGATCCATAACGTTTGATGAACACAAATGTAAGCCGCGAAATAGGCTTAATCCTACAAATGTCAATGCAAGTAAATCATGCAAGACCTCACAAGGAGTAATTCTGATGGTTTGGTGCTTTGTTCGCTCTGGTCTGAATGTATTCATAAAAGGCAAGATTATGAGTTTTGAAGGAGAGCAGTGTGCTGTTACAGAGGCGCTAATTGTGTGTGTGTTTGTGTGCATGTGCATGCTAATGTGTGTGTCCGCCACCTTTCAGCAGCATCCTGTGAGACGCTTCAGTGCCCCTTCTCTTTCTGCTCATTACAAAGGGAAGTCTGAGAGAGACTGGGTGTTCTGCTGTGGCTGCTTTAACATGCAGGTCTCTCCTAGCGTGTGAATCGCACTAACTAAAGCCTCTCGTAAAGAAGGAGCTCCCCTGGTTCTGAGAAACATGTCTAGGCCTGAACGACGTCGCATAAAAATCGCACTTTACGCAACGCACTGTCAGCCTAAAACACGAACAGGGTGTTCACCGCGTATGGTACAAGGAAGTTGACACACCACACGCAGACATGCTCTCAATCTCTGCAATAAACCACATACTCTGCTGATTTACAATCAGGCTATCTAGTGATTTATTCAGATCAACAATGAAAATAGAGTAAAAATGTCAAACGAAACGGATTGTTTAAAAACTTCTTGCGGATCAGTGAGACGCTATTGTCCCATCGTCAACTTCCGTTGAAATTGCAGAGCCGAAATTCATATGACAGAAATAGTCATATTTAACATTCATGAAAATACAAGTGTCATACATCAGTTAAAAACGGAACTTCTTGTTAATCCAGCCACTGTGTCAGATTTCAAAAACTCTTTACGGCGAAAGCACACCATGCAATTATCTGAGGACAGCGCCCAGCACACAAAAGCATTAAAAACATTTTCCAACCAGGCAGATGTGCCACGAAAGTCAGAAATAGCGATAAAATAAATCACTTACCTTTCAAGATCGTCTTCTGTTGGCACTCCAAAAGGTCCCAACTACATCACAAATGGCTGTTTTGTTCGATAAAGTCCTTCTTTATATCCCCAAAAACTCAGTTTAGCTGGCGTGCTTCAGTCAATAATCCACCGGTTTCCCTCCTTCAAAATGCATACAAAATGAATCCCAAACATTACTAATAAACCTCCCCAAACAAGTCAAACAATGTTTATAATCAAACCTCAGGTACCCTAATACGTAAATAAACAATACAATTTAAGACGGAGAATCGTTATTGGCATTACCGGAGATAAACAACAAAGTATGCTCATTCAACAGAATGCGTAACAAACACTACAGCCAAAATGGGAGCCACTTAGAAAAACTACAAATTCTAGCTCATTTCTCCAAAAACAAGCCTGAAACCCTTTCTAAAGACTGTTGAAATCTAGTGGAAGCCATAGGAACTGCAATCTGGGAGGTAATTTCCTTCATATTAAAAATGACAGCCATAGGAATCAATGGTGGGCTGAATTGTTTTTCTTCTGGATGGTTTGTCCTCTGGTTTTTGCCTGCCATACCAGGTCCGTTATATTCACAGACATTATTTTAACAGTTTGGGAAACTTTAAAGTCTTTTCTATCCAAATGTAAGAAATATATGCATATCCTAGCTTCTGGGCCTGAGTAACATGCAGTTTACTTTGGGCACGCTTGTCATCCAGATGTCAAAATACTGCCCCCTAGCCCAAATAGGTTTTAACATCTGCATATTGTCATGACAAACTTATACAGTAATGACAGTGTCCACTAGGTGACAGCCTGACTAATGACTAGGCCAGGCAGAGGAAATCATACATGACTGATGATTAAAAGGGGAATAAGAGCAAGTCCAATGCAAAGCTATCCCACTTCACCTCAGTCTCAGGCCTAATCTGCCTGCCTACTGCCTCTATCTGTGGGCTGGTTGGGTTGTGTACGTGTTTGTGTGTGGGGACAAGCTGAGGGGAATGTCTGTGTTCTCTCTCTCTCCATCTCATTCACTTTTGACACTGAAAAGGGATGTTATCCCTATTGTAGCTTTACGCAATATTGCATGTCAACGGCACCGCAAACTGAGAACACAGAGATCCCTACGCCTCCTCACGCCAGCTGAGAGGAGAGGACAGGGGGAGAGGAGAGAAAGAATACAGAGCGACAGATGAAGAGGAGAGACAAAAGGGATGGGTGAGGATAATGAGACGAGAGAGAGAGGGACGGCAGAGAGAGAGAGGAAAAACAGGCCTGTATTCTCAGGTAAAGTGTCTTTGTGTGGGAGGGAGGGTAGAGGCAGTGTACAGGTCATATTTGATTTATTTAACCTTTTTATCTTGGCAAGTCAGTTAAGAATTTTTTTTATAAATTGTATTTACAGTGACGGCCTAGGAACAGTGGGTTAACTGCCTTGTTCAGTGGCAGAACGACAGATTTTTACCTTGTCAGCTCGGGGATTCGATCTAGCAACCTTTGGATTACTGACCCAACGCTCTAACCAGTAGGTTACCTACCACCCTGATATGAAGCGTGCTGCATCAGCTTTTACTGTCTGTCTCCACACACAAACACATACAGCCCCCCCTGTGAGGTCTTTGTGAGGCCTCTATATTCATCTGTCTTTGTTCATCACATCCCTCCATCTGGGAAGAGGGGAGGAGTGAGGGGCCACCTACTTCTCCCACACTTCAATCTCTCTGCATCAAATGACATCCATTACTTGCTCTTCCCACTACAAGTGTATAAACACACACACACGCATGCGAACCCACACAGGATATCAAATGAAGAAGCTTTTGAGTGTACATACCTAGCAGTCAGAGAGGAAAACAAAACACACGTGTGTGTTCACTCAACACACACACACACACACACACACACACATGTACAGCAGACAAGTGAGCAAGGCGCCACTGACTAGGCATGTGACAAACTGCCCCCACTCTCCCCCGCTCTCTTTCCCTAAGCCCCATTGTCTGAGTGACAGAGTAACAGAGATGACAGCTGTCTTGTTTAGCTGTCACCACAACTGCTTCCAGGAAGGGGGACGTCTCGGTCTCAACTTCAGCCTCAGCCAAGAAGTCACGACCCGGAGAAAAGAAATATCCTGCATACTTGTAATAACACCCCACTCCCCCCAAAAAAAGATCCTGCTTGTGAGTAATCTTTGTGGAGCGCTACCTTTTGGGGATGATGAAAGTCTTCGTAAGAGAGTGTGAGGTTGACCTTTGAAGTAAAATCTTCCCTTTGCGACTTGAAGAAATGTCCCACTGACTTTAAGCCTTTTCGTCTTTGCTATGTTTTGCTTCATGTTTGAGGGAAGTCAGGATGTGGTCAAGCAGCCTAGGGCTGACCCTATTTAGTCGACTGGTTTGTTTGGTCGATAGGCTCTTGGTTGACAGTTGTTTTTTTGTAGAGCAGTTGCAAATGCATTTTTTCATGGCACACGAGACACACTAATTCATTGCAGAGGCTGCGGGGATGGCACAGTCCATCACTCTAAGACATATGTGCTCCTGAAATTATATATGGTTACATTATGCAAGAACAATGGTGCAACATTTTATAACAAATGTGTTTTCCCGAATTGTAAGGTTTCTTAATATTAACATATAAATGCCAAACATCCCTTATCATTTAACTGTGTATTCACGTGAAAATGCACATGAACTACCCTCCCCTCATGTGCATTTTACCAGCAGGCTTAGGGTCTCATGTGTCTTCTCAAGTACCCACCCGTAGATAGGCCAAGTAACCACAGGGGGTCCTAGTACCCCTGGTTGGGAATCACTGGTGTAGCCTGTTACCGGCAACTTCAGGAGCATAAGGGCAGAAACTGGACTCCATCTGGACTCCATCACCTCCGTGATTATCTTCCCTATATCTGGCAGTCCCCTTGGTTCTTTCCTCAGGTGTTATTGACTCGGATTTCATGTCCGTGCGTTGTTTGTGTTTCGTGTTCATGGTTTCTTTTATTTATTAAAAACACTCACTATCTAGACTTGCAGTGTACTCGTTACAGTGTGTCTGGGTCATTAGGTTAAGGGGATCCATTACCTAGTCCCGTGAGGGCCATTAGACATGCACTCTGGAGCCATTAATCAACCCTTTAGGCACCTTTAGACATGCAATAGGAGCTTATGTCTGTATTATTTTTTTGCATTATTACTATGGGTATGCCACAAAATAGAATCTATGCCCTAATATCTGTGCCAATAAGAGGAGGGAAAAGTTAAAGATGGGCCAAAAACTAGTTAGAAGCAAGACAAAGAGATAATAGTGGCTGAATGCCAAAGGGTATGAATCATTAACATAAAGAGGAGTAACTATGCATGTCATGTAAGGATGAAAACTGTATAAAAGGAGTGTGCCAAGGATGGGAAGACAGTTGATCCATGAACCAGCTCGGCTTGTTACGTTGTAATAAAGTCTACTTTGAATTCCCAAGTTCCGGTATCTGAGAAATATTATTGGGACGATATTTCTACGACAGTACTTGTTAGCATTGCTAACCTTCGGATTACAAAGTATCAGTGGGGTTTGAAAACAGCGGCCCTTGTGTTAAGTTCCAGTATTACAGAATATCCCGGGTATGGCACAAGGTCAGTATGAAGGTATGACTATCTGGATACCGACCAAGCCTACTTAAAGCATCAGTCCAGCTCAGAGCATATGGTTGATTTTATTAAAACACATAAGTTGTGTCTATATATGGAGAAATACACTTTTTTTTCCAACCGATCGATTGGTCAAAAGACCAGACGGCTCTCGGTCGACCAAGATTTCTTTCAGTCGGGGACAGCCCTAAAGCAGACAGAGAGTAGGCTACTAGGTAGTCCATGGATCTTAGAGCAGACATACAAACAGCACCCAGCTCAAGCCCGTCTGGGCACTCAGACACCAGCGGGGTTACGACTAACAAGGGAGTGTAGAGGGGAGAGGGAGAAGACGATGAAGAGAGGGAAAGGAGGAGAGATAAGTGCCTGTCAGACCTCATGCATATCATTCTACACTCTCTCCCCCATTCTCTGTTTCTGTCTGGTGTCAGTCTAATATAGAAGTGATTCACTAGCACTCGATTCTCCTCCCAACACAAAGGCCCTGGACTAAACCAGGGGGAAGGAAATTGGGGGGGGCTAAACACACGAGAGGACCGATGTTAATGGTCAGGATGTGATATATGCTGTGAAGAGTGTGTGTGTGTGTGTGTGTGAATATTGTGTGGAGACTGCGTAGTCTGGGGAGAATAGCATAGTTTTTCAATGACTATTTAACAGTAAGGCTGTACACGTTCACTATTTCTGTCCTTAGGGAAGATGAAACTCCACTTCTGAAGATCTGCATCTTTTCTCCCACTTGAGTTTAGTGTCTACGCCACAGCCATCTGATTCCCTACGATACAGACAATGTCTGTGTGCAGGCTATGTTCTCAACTGAAGTGCTATGGCATCACTTGGTTAATATGGATTATTATAAACACTCCACTTGATCAAATACGATGCTGGACAGCTGCTGTGCCCATCACTTCAGCTCAAAATATGAAAAGATTTCTACCCCAACTTGCCCCACACAGGGTGGTGTTCAGGGATTGACGAACATATTTCAATCTGCACTGAGCCATGGAGACCATATGGTTTTCTGTTGTGAATCTGCTGGATTGCTGCATGACAGCAGCCTCTGAAATATTGTCAGGCAGTTACATTGTTCATTACATACAAACAGATGCACACAATTAGCCATTTTGTGTGTGTGTGTTCACAACACTAGCTGGCAGTATCACAGCAAGTCAAAGCTGGCTGGCGTCCTCCCCCCTGGGCACCCAGGACCGCATCACTGCCTCATCTGATTAGCACCCTCGGCCCTATGGTTCATGGAGGGAGGGAGACAGGACGAGGGAGAGGGCAGAACGAGGGAGGAAGAGACAGAGGAGCAAGAGGAGCGGAAGAGAGGGAGATAGAGGGGGAAGAAGAACAGAGGGATGAATAAATGGAGGGAGGGAGAGAGAGATGAAGGGATAAAGAGAGGCAGAGCAGATCAGAGCACAGAGGGAGGGAGGCAGAGGAGATGGATTGAATTCTCAGGACAAAAATGGAGCTGGGGCCCGGAGGTTTGGATTCCCTTTAAAACTATAGCCATTTGCATCTCATTATCACACCAATAAAAAGAGTGTTCAATAAAGATCCGACTAACTTGTCACTTTGAATGGCTGTGGTAAGGGGGCAAGGATATATAGGCCCTACCGCACCTGAGCTAGCCCCAGTGAACACGTATTCTGTATAGGAAGCAGCGAGGGAAGTGGTATTGACACACACGATTAAAGCTCATCAGCTCTAAGACCGGAGGGCTAAAGGAAAGGTATGAATCAGGCATTTCTCTCTGAGCATCAACATCACCATTATCAGCCGACAGACCATGTCTATTGGTTTAATCATTATCGGTTGCTTATTTAGACAATCCGGGCCTCAATAAAAGTGAACGAGTGCAAACGAAGCATCACAGGGCAGTGAGTGTACGAGTAGAGTATTGAGCATTATGAGAGCAGTGAGTGGTCACTGCAGAGCTACAGAAGGAAGAAGGCACAGTGGGAGCACCAGACACACGCCCGGTCTTCAGATGTGTGTTAGGGTTCAGTGCGCACACACACACACACACACACAGTGCTGACGGTGCTCGGCTGAGAGCAAAGCCAGGGCAGAGGAAGTTCCTACAAAGGAGACACTAGCCAGAGTATACAAGCACGCACCACACACACTCAAGAACCAGATGGCATGTGCTACACGAACAAGCCAGTGGAGCATGCCTTATTATCAACTCATCTAGCCAGCCTCTGACTACAATATCCCAATCTGTGATTTAGATTCAGCACAAGAAGCAAGTGAAGCAACCATCCCAAGCTCACAATATGAGAACAGCATATAAAGACACTGTCATCCAGGGTCATGAGATATTTCTTCCATACAAATCAAGCCTGGGGCCAGACACAGGCAAGCAGAAGAACCCGCGGTGGAGACTGGAGAGAGAGATACAGTATTGAAGGAATCAGTCGTAGCTGAATGACTAGCTCGATGGCTGGATGTTTGGCAGAAAGAGAGGAGTGGGAGAAACAGAGGTGAAAGAGAGTAGGGTTGTCTGAGTAGAAAGAGAGAAGGGGGGAGAAAGAGGATGAATGGCAGGGTAGAAAGAGAGGAGGTTGAGAAAGAGAGGAAGGGGGAGAAAGAGAGGAGGAGAAAGAGGATGTTGGAAGGGTAGAAAGAGATGAGGTTGAGAAAGAGAGGAGCGGGAGCGGGAGAAAGAGGAGGAGAAAGAGAGGAGGGGGAGAAAGAGAGGAGCGGGAGAAAGAGAGGGGGAGAAAGAGGATGTTGGAAGGGTAGAAAGAGAGGAGGTTGAGAAAGAGAGCGGGAGAAAGAGAGGAGGTTGAGAAAGAGGGGGAGAAAGAGAGGAGCGGGAGAAAGAGGATGTTGGAAGGGTAGAAAGAGAGGAGGTTGAGAAAGAGAAGAGGGGGAGAAAGAGAGGATGTTGGAAGGGTAGAAAGAGAGGAGGTTGAGAAAGAGAGGCGGTTGAGAAAGAGGATGTTGGAATGGTAGAAAGAGAGGAAGTTGAGAAAGAGAGGACATTGAAAGGGTAGAAAGAGAGGAGGTTGAGAAAGAGAGGAGCGGGAGAAAGAAAGGAGCAGGAGAAAGAGAGGAGCGGGAGAAAGAGAGGATGTTGGAAGGGTAGAAAGAGAGGAGGTTGAGAAAGAGAGGATGTTGGAATGGGGAGTAGAAAGAGAGGACGTTGAAAGGGTAGAAAGAGAGGAGGTTGAGAAAGAGAGGAGCGGGGAGCGGGAGAAAGAGGATGTTGGAAGGGTAGAAAGAGAGGAGGTTGAGAAAGAGAGGAGGTTGAGAAAGAGAGGAGCGGGAGAAAGAGAGGAGCGGGAGAAAGAGGATGTTGGAAGGGTAGAAAGAGAGGAAGTTGAGAAAGAGAGGACGTTGAAAGGGTAGAAAGAGAGGAGGTTGAGAAAGAGAGGAGGTTGAGAAAGAGAAGAGGGGGAGAAAGAGAGGAGAGGGGAGAAAGAGAGGAGCGGGAGAAAGAGAGGAGCGGGAGAAAAGAGAGGAGAAAGAGAGGGGGAGAAAGAGGATGTTGGAAGGGTAGAAAGAGAGGAGGTTGAGAAAGAGAGGAGGTTGAGAAAGAGAGGAGCGGGAGAAAGAAAGAGAGGAGCGGGAGAAAGAGGATGTTGGAAGGGTAGAAAGAGAGGAGGTTGAGAAAGAGAGGAGGTTGAGAAAGAGAGGAGGAGAAAGAGGATGTTGGAAAGGTAGAAAGAGAGGAGGTTGAGAAAGAGAGGAGCAGGGGAAAGAGAGGAGCAGGAGAAAGAGGAGAAAGAGGATGTTGGAAGGGTAGAAAGAGAGGAGGTTGAGAAAGAGAGAGAGGGGAGAAAGAGAGGAGCGGGAGCGGGAGAAAGAGGAGGAGAAAGAGAGGAGCGGGAGAAAGAGAGGAGAGGGAGAAAGAGAGAGGAGGAGAAAAGAGGATGTTGGAAGGGGAGAAAGAGAGGAGGGGGAGAAAGAGAGGAGCAGGAGAAAGAGAGGAGAGGGAGAAAGAGAGGAGCGGGAGAAAGAGAGGATGTTGGAAGGGTAGAAAGAGAGGAGGTTGAGAAAGAGAGGAGGTTGAGAAAGAGAAGAGCGGGAGAAAGAGAGGAGGAGAAAGAGGATGTTGGAAGGGTAGAAAGAGATGAGGTTGAGAAAGAGAGGAGCGGGAGAAAGAGGATGTTGGAAGGGTAGAAAGAGAGGAGGTTGAGAAAGAGAAGAGGGGGAGAAAGAGAGGAGGGGAGAAAGAGAGGAGAGGAGGAGAAAGAGGATGTTGGAAGGGTAGAAAGAGAGGAGGTTGAGAAAGAGAGCAGGAGAAAGGAGAAAGAGAGGAGGTTGAGAAAGAGGGGGAGAAAGAGAAAGAGAGAGGGAGAAAGAGAGGAGAGGGAGAAAGAGAGGAGCGGGAGAAAGAGAGGAGAGGGAGAAAGAGAGGAGCAGGAGAAAGAAAGGAGCAGGAGAAAGAGAGGAGAGGGAGAAAGAGAGGAGCGGGAGAAAGAGAGGAGCAGGAGAAAGAAAGGAGCAGGAGAAAGAGAGGAGCGGGAGAAAGAGGATGTTGGAAGGGTAGAAAGAGAGGAGGTTGAGAAAGAGAAGAGCGGGAGCGGGAGAAAGAGAGGAGGAGAAAGAGAGGAGGAGAAAGAGAGGAGCGGGAGAAAGAGAGGAGCGGGAGAAAGAGAGGAGAGGGAGAAAGAGAGGAGCGGGAGAAAGAGAGGAGAGGGAGAAGAGAGGAGGGGAGAAAGAGGATGTTGGAAGGGTAGAAAGAGAGGAGGTTGAGAAAGAGAGCGGGAGAAAGAGAGGAGGTTGAGAAAGAGCGGGAGGAGAGGAGGAGAAAGAGGACGTTGAAAGGGTAGAAAGAGAGGAGGTTGAGAAAGAGAGGAGCAGGAGAAAGAGAGGAGCGGGAGAAAGAGGATGTTGGAAGGGTAGAAAGAGAGGAGGTTGAGAAAGAGAAGAGGGGGAGAAAAAGAGGATGTTGGAAGGGTAGAAAGAGAGGAGGTTGAGAAAGAGAGGAGGAGGAGAAAGAGGATGTTGGAATGGTAGAAAGAGAGGAAGTTGAGAAAGAGAGGAGCGGGAGAAAGAGGGCAGGAGAAAGAGAGGAGCGGGAGGGGAGAAAGAGAGGAGGTTGAGAAAGAGAGGAGGATGTTGGGGAGAAAGAGGAGGAGAAAGAGAGGAGGGGGAGAAGAGAGGAGAAAGAGGATGTTGGAAGGGTAGAAAGAGAGGAGGTTGAGAAAAGAGGAGCGGGAGAAAGAGAGGAGGTTGAGAAAGAGGAGGTTGAGAAAGAGAGGAGGTTGAGAAAGAGAGGAGGTTGGAAGGGTAGAAAGAGAGGAGGTTGAGAAAGAGAGGAGGTTGAGAAAGAGAGGATGTTGGAAGGGTAGAAAAAGAGGAGGTTGAGAAAGAGGGGGAGAAAGAGAGGAACTTGAAAGAGTAGAAAGAAGCCTTTATGTGGCAGACATAAGAAAGGGGCAGGTGAAGACATTAGTAATGTGAGAGGGGTCGTCAGACGTGTCGTACAACAGACTGGTTCGCTTGCAGTGGTCTGGATGAGCTGGATGGGGTAGGGTAGGAATACGAGGACAGAGACTTGGAGGGAGGCTCTGAGCGGCTGGTATAGTGGAAGGACATAAGGGCTACTCTGCACTGCTACACAGCACAGGATCACTCACATAACCACTGATACAGGGTCAGATATAAGTTTCATCCCCCTAATGGTTAAAGGGCAATTCCACTACTTTTCAACATATGCATTATCCACGGCACTAAACCAGTGTCTACATATGTGAAATCAGCACGTTTCTATGATCCGTGGTTAAAAAGATACAAATAAAATCCCTCAATAAATAATTCTCTGTGACATCAAAACCTGCAACAAATTCCTGTCCCAACGGAGGGTATTTTCTTGCTCCTCCTTGCAACCTTTCGGTTACTAGTCCAACTAACTACTAGGCTACCCTGTCGCCCCCAAAAAAACACAAATTAAAAAAACACAAATGAACAAATATCTGTAAATAAATGTATTTTGTGGCAGCAAAATAAGGATTTGAACAGTGAGGTGGGGGATGAATTATCTGCCCATGCTTGTTAAACTCACTGACATAACCCTTGGGGGGGATTGGCACATTGACAAAAGAAAACCTGGCTTTTCTCTGCAATTTCCTATTATCAGTAGCGTTTCATTATTATTCAAGTTACCTCTAAATATTTGTCCACTATATAAATGAAGAAAAATGTCAGATTGGGAGAGGATTTTCAAATTGACACAACTTAATGCATCAGACTCAAAGTAATCATGTACAATTTCAATATTGTGTCACAGTTCGTTAACTGTTTTTAAAAAACGTTTCTTTACCTTTTCATATTGTTTTTGATGTGTCCATTTTGTTTCAAATGTATGTTACTGTTGATTTATGTACAAAGGGACAATTCTGTTCGTACACCGGTTTCCATGGATATGCTTCTTATTGAAAACAAGCCATTACACGTCGTTATCATCATGGCATTTCATTATCATTATTCAGGTTATCATTTATACATTTTAAGTCTACAAATTAAGAAATGCCAGGTTGGAGAAGATCTATCCCATTTTGGTATTGACACAAAATTAGTGCATGACGGAGTCAAAAATAAATATACATGCCTCCCCATATATATAATTTTTATTTATTTATTGGGGATCCTATTTTGACGCACAAATCCATTCACATTAAGTCCGATGGTTTCTCTCAAAACGCCCGAAAATATTCACACAAACCCTGCTGCGGTGGTAATTCTATGGCAGTGGCATATGTTCTTCTACAAGAAATCGCCGTAATGAGAGAAATAATGTAGCCTGAACTAGTGAAAACAGGATTCCAATGACAGGACCGTTTGGTTCTTGTCCAGACAGGCGAAATGAGGAATCTGAATGGGTATATAGGCCAATAGAGAGAATCGGCGAAATCACACACGCACACCCCCGTAAAAAAAGGACATGTCAATCAAAGCCCCCAGCGAATGTCAGACACAAGAGCAAATATTTATCCTTTCCTTAAAACGTTGTTTTTTTTTAAACCTAGGCTTTCCGAAAGCAGGCAATAAGATAGTGAATTGACGAGGGAAGTATAAAGGGAAGAGAGGTATGAAATTGACAAGGGTCAAAATAGAAACTAATACACGCAACATGTCCATACCCTATTTATCTGCAACGATTCGTGTATAAATCAAGAAAAGATTCAGTCTTATACCACGCCAGGGAGGTTTGGGAGGTTTGAGAGGTTTGGCGCATCGTCCATTTGACACAACCTTAGTGCGTTATAGGCCTCAGAGACAGAACGACCTTGTCGACTGCTGTTGAATAATTAATGAATGGTCAGACACATCCAACCTTTTTTTTTTAAAAGAGCGATTTATTTATTTACTGGCAAGCACTGGAAAAACGGGCATTGTATAAAAGAAAGTCCCACATCAAGTGCCGTAGGCTAACGCATCTACAACCCCCATGCATCTAGCGGTTTAGCTGCTGGAGTATCAACCTACAGTTGGAAAGAGGTGGAGATGTCGACAGTTTACTAGACAGACTAAGTTAGCAAAACAATTGCTTCTAATCATGAGTAAATACTCCCGCTATTAGGTAGAGTTCATCTGCATGAAAATAAAACGTAGAAAAAGATTGTGTAGGCCTATTTCAATGACATCAAAACACATCATTTGAAAAAAGGCATTTTGAAAATACGTTTCACTCAGTCAACAGAGTATTAGTCTGTACACCTAAATCTGCACTGTATTTGGGTCAAGCAGGATTGAGCGTGTGGTGTGTTCAGTTCCACAGCAGCCTATGACATTACATCACCCAACATGCTGTTCAGTTCACCCATCGGTGGTTTGGTGACGGAGGAAAAGAACATGTTCCAAATGACACCCCATTCCCTATACAGTGCCCTAATTTTGACCAGAAAAGTAGTGCACTGTAAAGGAAATGGGGTGCAATTTGGGGACGCAACGAAAATGAAGGTCAGGCAGCCAGCATTGTAAACAGAATCAGAGACGTTCCAGTACCCCCAGCTTTCATAATCTGATACCTCTGGTTATAGGGGTGCCAACACTGTTTGTTTTAGCATTAAGCCATTCATCCCGTCAGAAAGGAGCGCGAGCCATGGCCCTTGAGCACAGTGGCACTGACACAACACAATTTTGCAATGGTTGCATCCCAAATGACACCCTATTCCCTATATAGTCCACTGCTTTTAGTAGGGCACCATGAAGGTAATAGGGCACTATTTAGGACACATCCCAGAACCACAGGCGCTGGTAGAGCTAATCATCAATTTACATCAGAGCAGTGGGAGAAGTGAAGGATAACAATGTTTTAATGGACTGAGAGAATGCTGTTGTCTTACATTAAGAATATATATATATATGTGTGTGTGTGTGTGTGTGCGGTGTCTTCAGAACTAGTCCACTGCAGAGCCTATACAATATGGTGACAGTGAAAAACAGAAGTGAAAATTAGTTGTGTCAACCAAACCAAAAAGAAAGACCCTCCCCCCTCCCTGGCTGCCAGAAGATGTTTCATTTTTTTTCCTCTGTGGAAAATGTGTTCCTCCTCGATAGCGCAGGGACGAGGTTGTGAAGAGGCTCTTTAAGCCTTAGGTATGAGTCTGCCATCCATCTGCTTGGATTTAGACTAATCAATAACCGCCACCCTGGCATCCAGTCGGCCCACTGACACTCTGAGGTGTGGTGTGGACATGAGCCTGGACCTGCGGCAGAGCAGTCATGGGGATGGGATAGAGGCACATGGACATCATGGACACACCAAGTACAGGTTCTCAGGTTACAATGGACTATTGTTGAATAAAATAATATTCAATGAAGTATGAGAGAGAAACAGTGAAAGGGCTAAAGTAAACTACAGTACGGTTAAGCTTGATTCCCAACAGTTTGGCCCTCTGTGCTGGGAGCTCGTTCACATGGTCTAGCAATCCTCTGAGGCTAAGGGCTTCAGCTGTCTGAGTTATTTTGCTGTGCGGCGCTGCCGGTGCATGCCGTTGGTGGATCGCGCCGGAATATTCAAGGGGCCGAGGAACTGTGCGAGAGAGCCACGACGGAACCGCGAAGATCGCCATTGGCTCAGTGTGAGAGTTCCAGAGTTCCTTCAGGAACAGAGCTCTGTATGTCAAAGCCAGCCACAGAGACAGGAGGCATAGCCAGCAGCCACAGAGGGGTGGGGGAGGGGAGAGGACATGAGAAGAAGAAGAACACAGCACAGCCAAGAGAATGCATTCTCCAGCTACTTCACAACATAGTCGTGATTAACTGCTACTCAGCTGTCATAGGAGTTCATCTCTCAAGGCTCTGCGTCGGGTTGCGGTGTAACAGCTAGTTCACACATTCGCTGCCATTACCAGCCAGAGCCTATCACGCTTGCAACTAATACCGGGCTTCTCATTTAGTCTAAGAATGACTCAAGTTTATAGCTCGTCCGGTCAAAATGATTCTATTTTTCTGGCCGTTTAAATTGGGGAGGGAAAACCGTTTTGCCCAAGTGGACCCAGTCAGGCATCACTTGGTCAGCTGGATGACTTAAGACGCAGCGGCGATTGCTGCTCCTGCCGTGAGTCAACGTGGCTAAGCTCTGCTAATTTATTCATGCCGACCGAGGTCCACACAGCCAGGCAAAATCAATAGAGGAAAGTACAGCGAGGTTGAAAAAAGAATTATAATGAAATTCAGTGCCCCAGTTTCCACCCTGAATTGGGTCAGCGGCAGCCATTTACACCCTCAAACTGCCTGTAATTAAACAAAACTAGTTAAAAGCCTCGTAGAAGGCTGAGGATGTGGAGGTGTTGGGGGAAATGGAATGGGAGGAAAAGGGGAGGTTGGTTGGTGTGATTAATTTCCTCTTTGTTTTACTCACAGTCCCTCAGTACGAGGTGTATAATAGTGTATAACAAAAAAGAAACGTAGCCTAATTTGTGCATGTGAGTCTTTCCATCTTTACAGCTCCCTGGGGGCCAAGGTTGGGTTGGTATGAAACCTCTAATGAGCTGCTCAAAGCCAAACCGGCACAATCCTCATGCCAACGCAGTGCCTGGCTAATTTGTCAGTCGATCCCTCGATAGGAGGTATACGGGACTAAGCTGCAAAATGTATTCACATAGGACAAGGCCTTATTGATGATCAATTGACAGAAGTGGTTGACTTACTTTCTGTATCTCAACACACTCAAATATGTGCAACAACTCAACCCAACACGAGCCCCTCATCCACAGATCCAGCTGGGGATGAAACCCAACACTGGGCTACAGATGGCTCAGACAGTGTACCCCTCCCCTCTCTGTAATCCTCGCAGTCCTGCAGGTAGGATCCAGCCTGGCAGGGTGACAGGCCTCTGTGTGGCCTATTGTCAGAGCTGTGTTACGCTGACTGGGATGGGGAATCCATTCAGGGGAAGGTTCTGCCCTTCTCTGCTGCTGTCCTGTTGATAGGGTAGTCCTAATTCCTTGGCGGCACTGGTGGTGTGAGTGGAGGGAGGCAGTAGCCTTCACACCGCATTAGGGCCAACATCAAAGAGGATTATGGCACGAATCCAGATGAAAACCAACCAGGAGAGATTTAAACACCACCGATGGGGGCTGATGATGAGGATGTCTGGAGGGGAGGGGTGGGGGGGGACACTGTTACCATGTACATACCAGGTAATACCATGGTAATAGAAAGCCAGTAGAATGAGACACAGCCGAAGAGAGAAAATATCTGCAGAGAAAATATTGGGGGGCACCAGAGTGGTGCAGCGGTCTAAGGCAATGCATGTCAGTGCTAGAGGTGTCACTACACTAGAAATATATATCTATAGAAATATATATTAAACATGAAAAAAGGAATAAACCAATGAGGCCGAGATGCAAAAATAATATAATTAATTTAATCCATGCTCAAAAGAATACAAAAAAGTTAAAGTGCATGTTGAGATGTAAAATAAATAAAACATTTTAAAACATGTAAATACGAGGACCTTGGGCCTCCCGAGTGGTGCAGAAGTACTCCAGATATAACAAACTGACCCTAGCTCCCCAACACATAAACTACTGCAGCATAAATACTGGAGGCTGAGACAGGAGGGGTCAGGAGACACTGTGGCCCCATCCGAGGACACCCCCTATACATCTCAATATGCACTTGAACTTTTTTGTATTCTTTTGAGCATGGACTAAATTAATTATATTATTTTTGCATCTCGGCCTCATTGGGTTATTCCTTTTTTCTGGTGCCCCCCCCCATCCTGTCTGGGTTGGCGCCCCCCCTTGGGTTGTGCCATGGCGGAGATCTTTGTGCGCTATACTCAGCCTTGTCTCAGGATGGTAAGTTGGTGGTTAGAGATATCCCTCTAGTGGTGTGGGGGCTGTGCTTTGGCAAAGTGGGTGGGGTTATATCTTTCTTGTTTGGCCCTGTCCAGGGGTGTCCTCGGATGGGGCCACAGTGTCTCCTGACCCCTCCTGTCTCAGCCTCCAGTATTTATGCTGCAGTAGTTTATGTGTTGGGGAGCTAGGGTCAGTTTGTTATATCTGGAGTACTTCTCCTGTCCTATTCGGTGTCCTGTGTGAATCTAAGTGTGCGTTCTCTAATTCTCTCCTTCTCTCTTTCTTTCTCTCTCTCGGAGGACCTGAGCCCTAGGACCATGCCCCAGGACTACCTGACATGATGACTCCTTGCTGTCCCCAGTCCACCTGGCCGTGCTGCTGCTCCAGTTTCAACTGTTCTGCCTTATTATTATTCGACCACGCTGGTCATTTATGAACATTTGAACATCTTGGCCATGTTCTGTTATAATCTCCACCCGGCACAGCCAGAAGAGGACTGGCCACCCCACATAGCCTGGTTCCTCTCTAGGTTTCTAGGTTTTGGCCTTTCTAGGGAGTTTTTCCTAGCCACCGTGCTTCTACACCTGCATTGCTTGCTGTTTGGGGTTTTAGGCTGGGTTTCTGTACAGCACTTTGAGATATC
Organism: Oncorhynchus tshawytscha; assembly: GCF_018296145.1. NCBI lineage: Eukaryota > Metazoa > Chordata > Actinopteri > Salmoniformes > Salmonidae > Oncorhynchus > Oncorhynchus tshawytscha. The sequence continues at coordinate 11,230,309 of NC_056445.1, forward strand.
AGCTGATGTACGAAGGGCTATATAAATAAATTTGATTTTATCTAGGTCCTTAAACCATGTAAAGGTTATTATAAGCACAAGAACATCGAATGGTGGCTTCAACTTGGTTTTCCATACAAAGCGTTCCTTTACAAAGGGAGCCTGGTTTTTGGTCGCTTTCTCATTGTAAAACATGATACAGTAACCACTCAACATCTCAAATGGCTACACTGACTATCTACCACATGGACAGACTTCAGTGTGTTTGTGTCAGGAGCATGTTGTGTATTTAGTCAGACAATGCCCTCATTATTCTGACATATTTTAGAATGTAAAAATAAATGTGAATGTCAATCCATAATGTGATTGGGTAAGGAGAAAGGAGTTTATTTTCATATAAAATGTAAGTTCTTGAAAATTACAATTAAGTGCTTGAAAAAGTCCTTGAAAGTCCTTTAATTTGACTTGCCAATGTCTGTGTGAACCCTGTATAGGCTACTTGCTCAGCCCGTAAATTAAATACAAAATCATCTGCTATTGAAATTATACATGTATTATTCACATTCCTGTCAGATCTTGGTCCGGGACAGCATTTATTTTGGGCCAGAAGCTTTGAGTTGGCACTGGCCCGGTGTGCCACTGGCAAATTGACCTGAATGTCAATCCCTGTGTGTGCGGTATGCGTAGGGCATAATACAGTGCATTGGGAAAGTATTCAGACCCTTTAACGTTTTCCTCATTTTGTTAGATTGCAGCCTTATTCTAAAACGTATTAAAGAAGATTTTCTGCAATTATAGACATTTTGATATAGGGACAGAGCTAATATTTTCCGAATTTCAAGCTAGCGTCCTGCAATTTTACACGTCATGGGGCGGAGATATATTTTTATTTTAAAAAGGTAATTTCCTGCAATTATACACATTTTGCAATGGCTTATTCCTTGTTCTTACGCGGTCTGAGTCACTCAAACATTATAACAAAATGTTCCATGCCATTTTTCGAATTTCAAATTCTCTCCGACTGCCTTAGTTTTTATTTTGGGGATTGTTAGTTAGGATCTTATTAAAAAATATATAGGGCCATTATCTTTTCTGAATACATTGTCTGGTTTTAGTCGTTTAAGTTTAAACTGAAAACGTTTTACCATCCAGAGAATGATTGCCATTGTCACTGGGTGGTAGAGGTTTTACCTAAAAGAACTTGTGTTTTAATTTATTGAGTTGACTATACCTCCGACTGTTACCCGCTCCACTTAGTGTCCTACTTCACCTGTCTTTTGGAGCTTTTTTTCTGTCTGAATGGTTTATCCAGCTAAACAGACAGCCTTTGAATTTAAGGCGGAAACCAGAATTCTGTTTGGCTTTTCCTACATAATAAAAACCCGGTTCGCTCTCAAGTTGTTTGTCTGGGGGCAATGTGTCTTTCCTCCCTCCTCCTTCCTCCTCCCTCCTCATTGATTGAATGGGGGCTTTTTTTTTTTGCATTTCAGCATCAACACCAAAGGTTGGCACTGCAAAGCATTCTGGGATGCCCCTTTTGATTCCCGGTCTTTTTACTGGCTCTGAGGATTCCTTCGATTGATTCATTAGACAGCTTTTGTGTCTGTCATTTAACAGTCTGTGTGTTACACATCCACATCATATTAATTACAAAACAAGGGTGGATTGTTTGTTGTATTTAAAAATGTTTTTTTTTTAGAAAGAGTAAGAAGTAAGTTATTCAGCAGTGGCTGACCTAGACAGACATTATCCCTGTCTGGCCTCAGTGATTTGATTAAATAGTAAATACTGTAGTGAGTTGCCTCTGGTCTGGCATTTCAAGTTCATACAGTATGTGGAGCGAGGGTGTCCTCTACTTCACATCTCGGTATCGTGCATATCTGATGAAGAATGTAACATGACACTTTCTCCCTCAAGGTAGCTACACCAATAAGAAGCTGCCACAGTCCGGCCTGTTATGATATTGCCGAATTGCATATCTCTCAGACATGTTACATTCCAGTTCAAACAAACCTCAGACTAGGGTCGATCCTAGTGCTGGTGTCTCTTACTCTCTCCCCCGACCGATGGGTCACTGAAACCAACTGCAGTGGGACGGCTGCTAGTGAAGTGGCCCGCTTTGCTCACAAGCCCTTAACCCCACGAGCCCTTTCCTCTCTCGCTTTCCTTTTCGTCTCCACCTGGGTCCCTTTATTTTACTCCTTCACTTCCCCTCAGGGGTGAACATTTAGTCATAAGCATCTGCAGCGAAGTGCATTTCAGCAAAAAGTCTGTGTAATGTATACCCTTTGTGTGGGCGAGTGGGCTGGGAAGGACGGCGGCAGTCCCGCTGTGAGAGCCTTCATGTGGGACGTTAATGCACACTTTTTCATGTGATGACAGATGGAGACCCGGGGCTATAGTCAATGCAGCAGGAGGGGGAAGAGATACTGTATGCACAACACTGGAGAAACACTTAGCCTCTATACAGCCGACTTTCTGTGGGTTTCAGTGGAACCCATTTGGTCGCAACAAATAGTCAACAAATTTGGTAATAATTGATAATGACCTGGCGTCTGGCCCATAATGGGCCTGCATTCCATACAGAACCAGGCATACCCATTGATTTGGATAGATTTAGTGTAAAAGCAGATTTCAAAGTGCCAAGTGTTATTTTCTGCGGAATACTCAAGGGCAGAATTTGAAGGGGAAAAAAATGATAGTTGATACCATGACAACAACAAAAAAAAGAATGTGGGAAGAAAGACTACTTTGCCATTTTTTTCAGGTTTTCGCTTTCAAAAATCACACCTTTTTTATTTATAGAAAAGCAAGCAAATGCTCTAAGTCCACAAAAATGCTTAAACCACATCAGAGGGACATTTAACATAACAAAAACAGAAATACCTTATTTACATAAGTATTCAGACCCTTTGCTATGAGACTCGAAATTAAGCTCAGATGCATCCTGTTTCCATTGATCATCCTTGAGATGTTTCTACAACTTGGAGTCCACTTGTGGTAAATTGAATTGATTGGACATGATTTGGAAAGGCACACACCAGTCTAGAATAAGGTCCCACAGATGACAGTGCATGTCAGAGCAAAAAACAAGCCATGAGGTTGAATGGGATTGTTCGTAGATCTCAGAGACAGGATTGTATCAAGGCACAGATCTGGGGAAGGGTACCAAAACATTTCTGCAGCATTGAAGGTCCCCAAGAAGACAGTGGCCTCCATCATTCTTAAATGGAAGAAGTTTGGAACCACCAAGACTCTTCTCAGAGCTGGCTGCCCGGCCAAACTGAGCAATCGGGGGAGAAGAGACTTGGTCAAGGAGGTAACCAAGAACCCGATGGTCGCTCTGAGAGAACTCTGGAATTCCTCTGTGGAGATGGGAGAACCTTTCAGAAGGTCAACCATCTCTGCAGCACTCCACCAATCAGGCCTTTATGGTAGAGTGGCCAGACAGAAGCCACTCCTCAGTAAAAGGCACATGACAGCCTGCTTGGAGTTCGCCAAAAGGGAACTAAAGGACTCTGTCCATGGCCTGAATGCCAAGCATCACATCTGGAGGAAACCTTGCACCATCCCTATGGTGAAGCATGGTGGTGGCAGCATGTATTTCAGTGGCAGGGACTGGGAGATTAGTCAGGATCGAGAGAAAGTACAGAGATCCTTAATTATAACCTGCCCCAGAGCGCTCAGGACCTCAGACTGGGACCTTCCAACAAGAAAACAACCCTAAGCACAGAGCCAAGACAACGAGCCAAGACAATGCAGGAGTGGCTTCGGGACAAGTTTCTGAATGTCCTTGAATGGCCCAGCCAGAGCTTGTACTTGAACCCGCGCGAACATCTCTGGAGAGACCTGAAAATAGCTGTGCAGCGACGCTCCACATCCAACCTGACAGAGTGGAGAAGAATGGAAGAAACACCCCAAATATAGGTGTGCCAAGCTTGTAGCGTCATACGCAAGAAGACTTGAGGCTGTAATTGCTGCCAAAGGTGCTTCAACAAAGTACTGAGTAAAGGGTCTGAATACTTGTGTAAATATGATATTTCCATTTTTTCTTCTCTTTGTCATTATGGGGTAGATTTAAAACCTGACTAGGACAGGAGTTCCGCTAGCGAAACGTTGACAAAATTGCAGAAATTGAATCATTATAAATATTGAATTTTAATTCAATCAAAAGTGGAATACACCAAATGAAAGCTAAACCTCTTGTTAATCTAGCCACCATGTCAGATTTCTAAAAGTTTTTACTGCGAAAGCAAACCATGCGATTATCGATCAGCAGACAAAACATTACGTACAGTTACAGCCAAGTAGATTAGTCACGAAAGTCAGAAATAGCAATAAAATTCATCAATTACCTTTGAAGATCTTCTTTTGGCAACACTAAAGATGACGACGAAACAAATTGTCATTTGTTCGATATAATCCATTTTTATAGCCTAACACGAAACATTTTGTAAACGGCTTGTGTCGTAAATTCAGTGTTCTTCAACTTTGGACGTAACATTCGATGTAATTACTCACTCTAAACAGATATTTATCGAGCCATGTTTGGTTTCATTGCAATCCTTTTCATTGCAATCCAGACTTCATGGTTCTTTTCCCAGGACATATTGACCGAAAGGAACTGATTTGAACACACCAAACTATGACCTATGACCTCATTGTGCACCAAAGATATGACCAGTTCTTCGTTGATTCACTGTATTCCGGACCAATGACCACTGATCGTCTTGAAATCTAGCTTGGTAGATAGCCAATGAGCCGAGGTAAACGGCAACATGTAATGGTTCTATCCAGGAAGACTGGCCTTTGTGGGAAACTCGAGCGTAAACACAGCCATTCGCCATTGAAAATTCTACCGTAAGCAGCCACGCCGGTTACGCGCAGCATTTCTGTTTTGAGAGCATTTTCAGAGAAGAATCATGGCGAGTAAATCTTTAAAATCAAATACAAAGACAACATATACAGATCTACAAGATATTATTGAAGAAATTGATAGAGAGAGTGACAGTGAATTACTCCAAGATGATTCGGACAGTGAGAATACTTTTGATTCTCAATCTGAGGAGATGTTCCTGTATGGAGAAGATTCTGTTGGATTGGTAAGTAACTTTGTTTGAAATTAATAATATCAAATATTATTCATTTGAGTTGTTTTAGAGATATTTTAATTTTATTTGTGGGTGCATGTCTGTGTGTCTGTATATATTAGATATTTTTTACATGTATTTTATCTAAACATGGAATGGATCAGCTCCTCACCATACTGATTGGGTTCCCTACTCTATATATAATCTGTGTCTGTGTCTTTATTTCACAGTCCCAGCGATTCTGATTGGGAGCCCATACTGCCAAGGTGCAAATCCCCACTGAAGCTGGTTCATCCCGCCAGACCCCTGCTGTCTCCGGCACCACACCTACCCCCGCCCGGCCATCAAGAGGTGTGAAGTTGGTGACAAAGAAGCGGAGGAAGGGAAGTGTGGAACCTGATGGCAGAGCGGAGGAGGGTTGTTGGCACTCTGTGCTGGAGGTGGACGTGGCCCCACCACCTCCAATATTCAGACCAAAAAGGCCACCAGGATCTCAACTGGACATGACCTCCAAGTACAGCCCCATGCAACTATTTTAGTTGTTTTTCACCTCGGCAGTTGTTGATTCCCTGGTGTTGAACACTAATAAGTACGGAGCTAAGAAGCAGGAAGGCAAGAAAGAGACATGGAAGGCCATTTCCTTGTCAGATCTTTTTTGTTACCTTTCTATAGTCATTTACATGGGTCTTGCAAAGCTGAAAACCCTGAAGGACTACTGGAAAACTGCACCCCTCTATCAACTGCCTTTCCCCACCACGGTCATGTCATGCAAAAGGTTTCTAACAATCTCACGGGCGGTTCATATCAGTAACCCAAAAGTTGACGAGGACAACGAGACGAAGCGAGGCACGGCAAGGTTTGATAAGTTCTGCAAAATTAAACCTCTCTATCACAACATCGTTGAGGCCTGCAAGACCTATTTTCAGCCCGCCCAGAACCTTTCCATAGATGAGAGGATGGTAGCCTAAGGCCAGAGTTGGCCTAAAACAACACATGCGTAACAAACCAACTAAATGGGGCTACAAACGGTTTGTTTGGGCTGATTCTGCGCATGCATACACGTGCAATGTTTTTGTCTATGAGGGGAAGAGCAGTTGTGTGACCGGTAAGGGGATTAGCTATGACTCCGTTATGGAGTTATTCGATTTTCAGCTGCTAGGGAAGGGCTACAAACTGTTTGTGGACAACTTCTACACAAGCCCTAACTTGTTCATAGACCTGAGCAAGCTGGAGGTGTGGGCCTGTGGCACAATTCGGACCAACAGAGTGGGATTTCCGAAAACCAGGGTGAACGACATGCCTAAGCGGGCTGAGCGGGGTACCATGAGATGGATCCGAGAAGATGGCCTGCTCCTTGTGAAGTGGATGGATACCAGAGAGGTGGTGATGTGCACAACAATCCACAAGTCCTTCAGTGGTGATCACGTCATCAGGCGTGTGAAGAAAGCTACTGGGGCATGGACCACCAAAAATGTCCCCATTCCAGCTGCTGTGAAGGACTACAACAAGAGCATGGGAGGTGTGGACCTGTCAGATGCGCTGATAGGCTACTATAATGTTCTCCACAAGGCCATGGAATGGTACAAGACATTGTTTTATCATTTCATCAACATTGATGTGGTGAATGCCTTCATACTCCAGAAGGAAATGGCTAAGAGCTGTGGACAGCCCCCCATCTCACAGCTAGCCTTCAGGGAGCTGCTCATCCAGGAGCTTGCTAGCTACAGCAAGACCACTGTAGCACCTTCTGTCCCCTCTACCTCTGTCCCTTCTGCTCCAACCAGTGGTGTTCACATGCCAAGATTCATCATTGCAGGCAGGAATGTGCCTCGGGGCAAAAAGGGCTCAGTAGGGAGGCTTCGTTGTGCTCTTTGCCACAAGAAATCCCCTGTCACCTGCACCACCTGTTCGGTGACCCTCTGCTTCACACCAGAAAGAGACTGCTATGGGCTATGGCATCAGCAGCACAATATTGTGTAGATGACTGAGGGTCTTCAGATTATTGTACATTAAAAGTGTAAATAGTTATCATTGTTATTTTACATTTTTTGAAATATTCAAATATTTATTTTTCAAATATTTTTTGGGGGGGTATGTTAGAATAATTTTGTATATAGTTATTTGCATCAATGTATCACTGTACCAATTCGGCCACTTGGGTACATTTGGGAAAGTTGTGAGGGACACCTGGGTGATTTCATGCTCAATGGCATGTACTGCACTCATTCCTGAAGGTATCAGTCTGAAACTTTGGTCAAATACTGTTGCCCACTTATGTTCTTATTTGAAATGATCCCCAGCATCATATCTGAATGTTTGGCTGTTCTTGTTAATTTCAAAGATGCAACAACATTAAAAAGAAACTGTTACTCAGGCCCAGAAGCTAGAATATGCATTTAACTGGTAGTATTGGATGGAAAATTCTGAAGTTTCTAAAACTGTTAAAATAATGTCTGAGTATAACAGAACTGATATGGCAGGCAAAAACTCTAGGAGAATCCATCCGGAATGTGTGCTTTTTTGCTTATTTGTTTTTTTTTAAGTCACCACCGATTCAAAACACTTGTCTATTGGATATTCAAAGGAAATCCTCCCAGATTGCAGTTCCTGTGGCTTCCACTAGATGTCAAGTCTTTTCAGGCTTGTTTTTTGAAAAATTAGATAAAGTTCTTTCAAGGTAGTTCTCATTTGGACTGTAGTTTTTTGGCGTGCGTGGATGAGGGCGCGCACTTTGTTATTTATCTCCGGTATTGAACATACTATTCTCCGTCTTAAATTGTATTGTTTATTTACATATTAGGGTACCTGAGCATTGAATAGAAACGCTGTTTGACTTGTTTGGACGAAGTTTATTGGTAACTTTTGTGATTGCTTTGTATGCATGTTGAACGACTGGAACGGGTGGATTACTGAATCAAACGCGCCAAACTAAACTGTTTTTTTTTTATATAAAGAAGGACTTTATCGAAGAAAACGACCATTTGTTGTGTAGCTGAGACCCTTGGGATTGCAAACAGAGGATGAAGATCTTCAAAAGGTAAGTGATTTATTTTATCACTATTTCTGACTTTTGTGACGCCTCTGCTGGTATGGAAAATGTTTTTAATGATTTTGTATGCGGGGCGCTGTCCTCAGATAATCGCATGGCAATGCTTTCGCCGTAAAGCCTTTTTGAAATCTGACAAAGCGGCTGGATTAAGTTAAGTTAAGATTTTAAATGATGTATGACACTTGCATTTTCATGAATGTCTAATATTACGATTTTTGTATTTTGAATTTCGCGCTCTGCAATTTCACCCGATGTTGTCGAGATGGGGGCGCTAGCGTCCCACCTAGCCTTAAGAAGATTTAAAACAGTGACATTTTCTCTCCGTGGCCAAGAGGAGGCCCTTTAAAACTGCACCATTCAGCGCTGCTGAAAAAAATCCTAGGGGAACAACTGGTTCAGATACAGAGCTATTCTTTGCCGTGTAAGATTTCCGATGAAGCTATTTATTCTATCAGGAAATCGTCAATAGGCTTGCATTTCTAGTGTTCAATCATACTGAAAACAGTTCAACTGTTATTCTATTCTGGTCCTTTCAAACCGAACTGGTAACACCCCATGTAGATTGTTTAGGGTACCGTGTGTAGCATACTCTCTTTAAGGAGAACGAAGCCTTTTCAACCAGCGCACAATGTTAAAATTGGTCTAAATCCCCACTCAGCTTTTCACTGGGTGAAAAACGGCCATGGACCAACAGTGAATTACAATAAATCCCCTTTGAATGTCAAACTAACATTAAGTTAAACTGGCTTGTCTGTGCAAGACAGGATATAAATTACCTGAGGGTGTGTGTGTGTTGAGCCAGACCCTGAACCAGGCAGGCCAAGGAAACAGAGATCACACACACTGACAGGTAAGATGATGGCCTACAGCAGCCAAGGTCAAACCATCATCTGCCCAGCCACATCGAGCTGATTCATGTAGTGTGTACAATGTGTGCATGTGCGTTCAAGCATGCGTCCCTCCGTGTGGAGGTTGCGTGCGTCCCTATGGTGTGTGAGCGTGTGTGCGTGCAAGTGACGTGAATGGAAAACTAACACCGTATAGTGTGTGTACTGTGAATTGATCTAACAGATGGAAATGTAACACCTCACTAACAGCACAGGTAGTATCAAATCAAACACTGGCAGACAAATATATTTATTCATACTGTACGTGTGACAGTATGAGAGAGGGAAGAGTTTTAATCAGCAGGGTAAAATAAGAGTCGGTGATGCTAAGAGAGAGAGAGAGACACACATCATTATCACTCACATGAAAGACAGAGATGAGAGCTGGGCAAGCAGAATAGCCTACAGTAGAATCATACCACGATGATGGATCATACTGCCTGCTTTTCCGAGCCAGAACAGCATTCAAACATCACCCTTCAACAACACGGATAAAACAGGAGCCAAGGACACGGAGAGCCAGGAAAACATTAAAAGCCATCTGGCCTGATACATTGTACTTTCCCAACACAACACAAGAGAGAGTGTTTGTGGGTCGCAAATGGTAACCAAGGGGACCCATAGGGCTCTGGTCAGAAGTAGTGCACTACATAGGGAATAGGGTGTCATTTAATTGGGACACAGACAGAGACAGCTTTGACACCTAAATGAATTGTGGCCAGGCACCAGCTCAATGGTAGCGTTCTGTACTCAACGGAAGCCTTTGTGTGTCTTGTGATAGGAGCAGCAACCAGCTCCATGCCCAGTTATGATCATCCATATTCATTTGGGGAGCCGAATGGGGAGACGGAGACATAGGTAAATACATAGAGATAGTGGGAGAGGTAGACGCCACACAGAGAGCCAGTGACTTTTCACTACTACTATCATCCTCATTCGCTCTGTCTGTATCTCTGCCCTAGAGAGAGAGACCACTGCCACCAGAACAACACCACTGAAGTGTCTGGGGAGGAGGAGGAATGGACAAACAGAGGGAGAGAAAGAGACAAATGGGAGGAAGACAGATGGAAAGACGGATACAGAGAGCGGTGGGTAAAGAGAGAAAATAACAAAGAGAGAGAAGCACCAGACAGCCAGATCAACAGACAGAGCGAGAAAGAGAGACAGATAGAGGGAGGGAGGGAATGAAAGAGAGGGATATCAAGATAAGAGATGGGGGAGAGTGTAACTTCCAATCTCTGCAAACAGTTCACTCCCTGCCGAGAGAGAGAGGGGAAGAGAGAGAGAGAGAGCGCGAGAGAGAGAATGAGAAAGGAGGAGAGGCAACAGTGGTAGAAGCTACAGAGCCTTAGTGAGGGCGCCTCAGAACTCCTGTATTGGTCTCCTCCTGACACTGACATGAATTCTGTCTGCCAAGAGGAGAGCCTTCCTGATGACTCTAACACAACCAGGACAGTCACTGCACAGAAAGGCCTGGTTCAACCTTAGCACAACCAAACCACAACAACCCATTTTATTAGGCATTCATAATGTATTAACAGCAAACCACTAACACATCTAACACAAGCATCACTGCACAGAAAGGCCTGGTTCAACCACAACAATGACAATTTATTATAAAGCCGTAATAATGCATGAACAGCATACAGCTTGCTGTTCCTTTTAATAACTGAGGACAAGAGGTTGTCAGACGGCAAAGCCAAGTTGCTTATTAAAGAAACGCCATGGTGGTTATGGTGAAATAGATGGGTGCCTGGGGGTCACTGGTGTGCTGTGTAGGTCACAGAGTTTCAATGGCTGCTGCATCCCAAAATGGTACCATATTCCTTTTATAGGGCACATGGGGCTCTAGTCAATAGTAGTGCACTTTAAAGATATATAGGGTGCAATTTGAGATATTGGTAATGTACAGAACTCGTGATCAACACAGCAAGACTTAGATTAAAACAGCCAGCCACTCAACACCTCTGGAAATGCACTTTTTTAGGGAATCGTTGTTTTTTTTGCCCCTTTAAAAACGAGCATGTGCACAAAAGCTCAAGGCATCAATAGTTCCTTTACACATCAATCTATGAATATAGCATTCGTTTCTGAAAGCGCTGGTGACAGCCTGTCATTTCTTCCACCTCCACCTCCACCTCCACTGTCACAGTGTTGATGAGCACGAACTGGGAGTTCCTAACGGAACACATCCCATGAACCTCTTACTGGGTTCACGGCTTGGTGTCAGGGAAACCACGGTGACCATACGATACATAGACCCCTGGAATAGAAAGGCTACATCATTGCAATGTACACAGCCGTTCAAAAGTTGGGGTCTCCTTGCTTTTGAAAGAAACGCACATTTTTGGTCAATTAAAATAACATCAAGTTGAACAAAAATACAGTGTAGACATTGTTAATGTTGTAAATGACTATTGTAGCTGGAAATGGCAGATTTTTTAATGGAATTTCTACATAGGCGTACAGAGGCCCATTATCAACAACCATCACTACTGTGTTCCAATGGCATGTTGTTAGCTAATCCAAGTTTATCACTTTAAAAAGACATTGATCATTAGAAAAACCTTTTGCAATTATGTTAGTACAGCTGACAACTGTTGTTCTGATTAAATAAGCAATAAAACTGGCTTTCTTTAGACTAGTTGAGTATCTGGAGCATCAGCATTTGTGGGTTCAATTACAGGCTCAAAATGGCCAGAAACAAAGACCTTTCTTCTGTAACTCGTCAGTATTGTTCTGAGAAAAGAAGGCTATTCCATGCGAGAAATTGCCAAGAAACTGAACATCTTGTCCAACGCTGTGTACTATTCCCTTCACATAACAGCACAAACTGGCCCTAACCAGAATAGAAAGAGGAGAGGGAGGCCCCGGTGCACAACTGAGCAAGAGGACAAGTACATTAAAGTATCTAATTTGAGAAACAGACGCCCCACGTTATCAACTGGTAGCTTCATTAAATAGTACCCGCAAAAGACCAGTCTCAACGTCAACAGTGAAGAGGCGACTCCGGGATGCTGGCCTTCTAGGCAGAGTTGCAAAGACAAATCCATATCTCAGACTGGCCAATAAAAATAAAAGATTAAGATGGGCAAAATAACACAGACAGGGGTAGATTGGTATGAAGTGTTATGGACAGATTCATTTAAGTTTGAGGTGTTCAGATCACAGAGGAACATTCGTGATACGCAGAAAAAATAAAAAAGATGCTGGGAGGACTACCTGACGCCATCAGTTCAAGATGGTGGAGGCAATGTGATGGCCTGGGGGGGTGCTTTGGTGGTGGTAAAGTGGGAGATTTGTACAGGGTAAAAGGGTTCTTGAAGATGGAAGGCTATCACTCCATTTTACAACACCATGCCATATCCTGTGGAGCCAGTTTCCTCCTACAACAGGACAATGTTGTAGGGCACAACAGGACAATGTTGTTTAGGGAAGAAGCAGTCAGCTGGTATTCTGTCTAGAATAAAGTGGCCTGCACAGTCACCGGATCTCAAACCTATTGAGCTGTTGTGGGAGCAGCTTGACTGCATTTAAGTGTTACCGTCCTCAGTTTCTGTGTTGTTGTGGGTTTGCATGTGTGTGTATTTCAGGAAATTGCTTCTTGGATTCTTAAGCAGCTGATTGGTTCTGCCCCGTCGCTGATTGGAGCTCTGACCCCTCCCTCTCGTCAGGGGATACAGCTGTCTCTTCAATTACCAACTCCTTCTCCAGCTTGATAAAAGCCAGTGTTCCTTTGTCAGGGAAGAGAGCTTCTTTTTACATTGATTTTTGTGGCGGTCAGTAAAAGTTTTGTGGATATTACATTGTAGCCGCTCCTTCAGAGGTATGTGTATGCCAATAGGACTTACTGTTTTTGGTTATTGACATTTTTCACTTAAAGTATTGGGAGTGTTTAGGCAAGAGGCCTGCGGGAATACATAACCCGTAGTATTGAATCTGTCTATGCACACTAGGTAAGACCTGGGCGGACCACCCCTGTATTTTAGTTAGAACGCGAGGTGGTGCTGAAGGCTAGGTAAGACCGGGTCGGACCATTCCTGTATTTTGGTTAGAGCGCCAGGCGGTGCTGAAGGTTAGGTAAGTAGTGGGAAGGCAGGTAAGGTAGGAGAGGGGACAAATTTGGACTTTCTTGCTTTGGTTCCATCCACCCCCTTTTCCCCACCTTACCGTGTGTAGGAATAATAAATTCCCTGTAAAACGGTATTTTTCTCCGCCTCTGCCGTCCTTCCCCCGCACCTACGATCACATACTTTTTCACTACACAGGGAGTTGAGCTGTAGCAGGTTTTGCTTTCCCTCCTCCAAGAGGCATACGCAACAGTGCCCATCAAGCCAATCCAACTTGTGGGAGGTGCTTCAGGAAGCATGGGGTGAAATCTCTTCAGAGTACCTCAACAAATTGACAATTTGAGTGCCAAAGGTCTGCAAGGCTGTAATTGCTGCAAATGGAGGATTTTCTGACGAAAGCAAAGTTTGAAGGACAATTATTTCAAATAAAAGTCATTATATATAACCTTGTCAACAACTTGACTATATTTTCTATTCATTTTGCAACTTATTTCATGTATGCATCCATGGAAAACAAGGGCATTTCTAAGTGACCCCAAACCTAAAGTAGGCCTAAAGTAGTATCAGTATGCTTTAAATACAGGGTCCATTTCAATAAGTAGGCCCTATAGGCCTGAAAGGAATACATTGAATCACTCTGAGGGGAAGTGGTTTCTACAGAACAATGATTTGGCTAATATCATCCCATTTTTAAAACATTGGCTTTGAAATATATCTTTCACTGTACTGTACTTTCAATATCTGTTTTACAGTAGTGTAATCTTAATGTGCATTTTTATTTTAACCTTTATTTTACTCGGCAAGTCAGTTAAGAACAAATTCTTATTTTCAATGACGGCCTAGGAACAGCCTGTTCAGGGGCAGAACGACAGATTTGTACCTTGTCAGCTCGGGGATTCGAACTTGCAACCTTTCGGTTACTAGTCCAACGCTCTAACCACTAGGCTACCCTGCCGCCCCAGGGTAGCCTACATTCATGCATGTATGATGCCCTCTCCAATCCAGTTGTTACCAGGAAACAGCAGCCCTAGCTACCTCCAGACTGCCCTGCCTTCAGCTGACTGTGCTGTGGTGAAAAGCAGGCTGGGATTTGTGCTGGAGGGTTTCGTGTGAGCTGTAATCTGGTCCACTCATTGGCTGGCTGCAACCGCCTAGCCTCAGCTGCATCCTTCCACAAAAACATATGCCGCCAATTAGACCGTGGTGGTGTCATCAAATCCAACGGGACACACACATTACATTGTATTCATATCAAAAGGCTGCCTCGCCATGGGAGGGGGGGAGGGGTGTGAAAAGGTAAACATGCTGATTTAGTAGGAAACAAGAAACATTTTCCAGGGGGTTTTCTGTGTGTCTTTACATAATAAATGGGATATATATATATATTTTATTATATTTTCAGTTGAAAGTAAATAGAGCTACAGTAATGGGATAACACAAACAGGCTACATGCAGTATTTTTCAATCCGGTCTAGTATTCACCGGCCATGTTAAATTGAAAGGTGTTGTGCATGATTGCCATTGTAAATAAACACTAAAAATCGCTGTTGGAGCGGAGGCATAAACAAACACTTAGTTGGCCCTGTCTACCTATAACATCAGCTAGGCTAAAATGTCAAAGGTTTTGCTCCCTCTTTCCCTCCCCTCTCCCCCTCGCCCCGATCCCACCGTGCCGGTCTAATTCACCAGGGAGCTCCAATATTGACTAGAGCAACTCCCTCCAGCGATCTCCATCCCTAAATGGTTGCCTGTGTCGGCCCGACCGCGACAAGTAGATGAAGACAGCAGAGGGGAGTGGATGAAGAAGAAATGACAAACTGTGGTGGCATTGTGGGGCCACGCCTCCCTGTGCCCCAGGACTATGTTCTTTAAGGAGGCAGGGGGGTGCAATTTAATGAAGGAATGGGACCACAGGCCACCGTTCCCACTGCCAAACAACCTGCTAATCCCACAGGGGTAGGGGGTGTTGGGTACGGTGGCCACGTCCAACAATAAGCCCTCCTGACACATGCCGCCAGGCAGGGCCCGCCACCCACCCCTCGGCCCAGTGACTACCCCCCCCAGGGGGGCAGGCGACAGCAGCCAGGGGAGAAGGACAGCCCCAGGCCTGACATAGACCCCCACTACATAGCAGGCCTCGAACTCCTCCACTCTACTGTGTGCATTGCTCAAGGGCCAGGGCCATTCAAGGGCAGCACTTTCCTACACACTACCCAAGCACTCCATTCTGTTTTTCTACCATTGACTTGAAGGTATTATTTACGCGTTTCCATAGGCTGCTGTGGGTAAACATTGAGATTTCAAAAAGTGAATACTAGGTTGTGGTCATATGCTAAATACAAAGTATTTAGTTTGAATGCTCACTGGAAAAATCATATTCAATACACACACACACACAAAGATCTAACGTAGCTCATTAAATTATGATGAGCAATGACATGCTTGATTGGCTGCAATATCAGTCTTAACAAGGAGAGAAAGGCCCCTTCTCTTCCTGTTAATCATCATTTAAGACTATTTGCAGCAAATACAATCTCCCAAAACAGAGGCAATGCTCTCTCTCCAAGATTGTGGCGCTACATTGTTAGCTGTTGTGAGTTTAATTGATGGATAATCCACTGAAAATTCCAGTAGTCCAGTGTCATGACTTTGGCCTGGGGGTAGGTTTACGATTGTCATAAATACCTCTTTCCCCTTTTTTCCTCTCTCTTACCCTACTGATGTTACTTTTGCAAAACGCTTGGTTAACATAGAGATTCTGGGAACATCAGAAGGTGGGGGGAAATGAACTATATTTTGGTAATCCGACCAATTGAACATATGCGGTGGTACTTAATGAATATGATGTCAGTTCGGTTGTCATCTGAGACATTCTCATCAATGATAAGATGACAAACTCTACAGTGGAAAGTCTACACATCAGAGTTATCGGATTCACATGGAATTGCTGTTCAATTTAAATGTTTGAATATGAAATTATTCGTGATGGGATGAAATGGGATTTTAGCTTCTAAAATGTGAGATTTGGGTTTTCATAAGGTAGAGCTCTGCTCAATCAGTGGCCCGCCCCTCTGAAGGGACATGGGCTATAAAACTTTTCAAACACGCCCTCCTCTCCCCTCCTATATAAAGGCTTGACGACAATATAACCTCCTGTTGTGAGGACGATGGTCCGATGTCAGAATGGTTCAGATAATAACTACAGAACGAAGCCAACATCAGCGTCAGCTTTGGTTCCGAATGGTATGAACTTTGAACTCTTATTCACTACAGAAGTGATACCTCCTAGCCGTTGAGTTAGCAACAGCCGCTGCAAACGAGGGTTAGGAAGGAACGGACCGAGTATCCCGTCTACCACACAACAACGTTACTACAATGTATTCAATTTACCAGCAGAGACATTCTTCAAAGGACAAAGGACTCGGTTGGACAACACGGCCTTCTACCACCAACCTACCGAAGTGCAGCTCAGAGTAAATATTTATTGCATTTTCCTTTTCCAAATGGCCGGTAATTTAGAATGCATAAGATACTGTATTTACGATAGCACAGCTTTGCCCTTTGTTCCTCAGTCTTCCCGCTCTTTCACTCAAACCCAGACCCTTTTCTTTTGTGTAACAAGCTGTCATATCTGTTCTGCCCGCTAGGGACATTTTCCTTTGTGATGAAATTTGTAATCAAGTTATGATTTAATTATGTGTATGTGCAATTGTGTGTGATTAGTTAGGTATTTAGTAAATAAATAATTAAACCCAATTTTGTATTGCTGATTCAACTTGTTAGCCAGGGTTCGTGCAGATAACCAAGAATTTACAACTTTCAGATGAGACTGAATTAAGATGACGATTAATATTGACTGCTATTGATGTAAAATATTACTAGGTCTTTAAGAGTTTATTCGGAAGATAACAGCTCTATAAATATTATTTCATGGTGCACCGACTCTCTAGTTAATTACATTTACATGATTAGCTCAATCAGGTAATATTAATGACGGAGAAATTATTTTATAGAATAGCATGTCATATCACTTAATCCGGCATAGCCAAAGACACGACACCAGTGTTCAAAAGGAACCACATGCAGTGGATATTCCAAGGGTGGGAATTCTGGTGAAAATATTCTCAGATAGTCTCATGGGTGTTCCTGCACATTCAGTCCTACTATTCCATTAGTCTACCATCCTTTCTCAATGTACACATTTCTATTCAAATTCCTTCCTCATGTTTAACTGAAATACATTCCAAAACCTCTTTGATATGAAAATCTCTCCTCTTGGCAGAATACGATTTTACAGTAAAGCGCATCAATCTTGGTTACAAACCTGTAATCACTCAAATGGTGCACTAATAGGAGTCTTAATGCGGTACTTCCTTCCTATACTGGACTCCATTCATATTTCATCAATGGTAGATGGATAGAAGGCTGTCCTCCTCCTTGGCTCTCCTCCCATGCATGAGGCAAATCAACATCAAAGGCCAAATACCTCCCAATTAGGAGCTGTAATTCTAATTTCGCTCCGTGGCGAAAGATCAAATGGTTCGCACCAAGGATCCAAGAATCTCAACCCGTTTTGGGAAGCCAGCCCTGGTTTAAAGGGGGGTAAAATGTTCACTGAAAGTACCTCAAGGAAATCACATTTACAGTGCATACTATATGAATCATATTCAAATACTGTAGGCTATTATATCAATAGTACTGGTACGTCAAAGACATAATGGACAGCCATACATCTTGAGACTAATGACCCTGGGGTGAAACGGATTTTTTAAAAATCAGGGTTTTGAAGACAGATGCTTCACTGAAACGTGAATCATCTCAAATAACACTGTGTTGAACTTCAATGTCACCGAGTGATCACGATCAATGGTGATCACAAAGAGTAATTAGCTGTTCGACATCATATGTATATTGATAGAATATCAATATGCTCCACATGTTCGGATCATCTGGAATCAAGCATGTGTGTGCATCCTATTTTTTCCCCCATTTAAATACATTTGATTTGAACCAAAATGACGGTGACTAAGACTTTTAAAGATGCTAATAAAAAAAGCCTACATGTATGTTTACCTCAACTATCTGTTCCAGTTAAAAGGTCACAACTCGTCAATGAAATGAGCCGCCTGTGTACCTATAAGCAAAAGGAATTTATAAACAAGGGACGGAGTCTTGATGATGAAAACACATGGTCTCCAGATTTCCCCACTCAACCCGTTTAACAGTCCAAAAGCATCCAAACAAACAACCAAATACAATACTATCTAGGGGTATATCTTCATCCAATCAAACATCATTCTGCATCATTAAAATACATCCAAATGTAATTGGATGTAATTGTTTTCGCACTGTGTGTCCTATAACCTCTTAACCAGAGTTACAAAACATTGACAAATCACAACATTTGCTCAACGTTGTGTTGTTACTTTGTCCACTTAAAAATAACCGTGGGCTTACGGCCAGTGTTGCGCAACAAGGAAACAAGTCTTTCTTCCCCAGAATCACCACTGTCACAGGGAGGAAGTCCCCTACTGCCCAACCACAGGCGCTAAATCTGAGCTAATTAAAAGAGTCTTATTGCTCTTATTGAAATAGGATCAAGACGGCGTAATCCACTTAAAGCCTCACTTGCCATTTTTAAAGACAATGGCGGCATTTAAGCACTGAGAATACATCGAAATGTTATACAACCCTCCTCCCACCTACCTCCACTGACTGGACTTGGAAAGGAGGTTCGAAATTGTGAACTGCAGCAGTGTATCAAACTGGAAGCTTTGGGTTCTAACTTGTGACAGGGAGGGAAGAAAAACATGCACATACCAGGAGAAAAAGAGCAGGGCCAGTTAGTGACCAAAAACTAATTGTAACAGATACAGGGCAGAGGCCAGTTTCTGGTTCAGTGAATGACTGTGTTCCAATGATTTCAGGTCAAGACAAGGTAGACCTTCGGCACCTAGAGGTGTGACTGATAGGCCTACATAACACAATATGGCAATATTTCTGCAATGTTGAGATTTCAAGCAGTGACTGTTGGGGGCTGGATAAAGCATCCCAAACACTCACTCCTTCAACCAACAAATAGGCTTCGCTACCCTATTTTGGTCCACTGGGGAACGCATCTCAATAGGATAATTTCACAGAATGTGGCCGCCGAGTGAATACCCCCCACTTCGATTAGAAAATTAGAGCACTATTATTTAAACCCATAGCCTATCTTTCACTCGCATTGTGTTTGCTTCACTTTTATCCCTGGTTACGACACCCATGCCGCTCGGGAACAATACACACTAGGACAGCTTCACTCGCTGTTTTCACTGAGAGGGACGAGATAAAAAGGTTGAAGGTTCAGTGGGATACCCGAATACCAAAAACAATGTTACAGAACGCCAAAAAATATATATATTATCTTGACACTTTATTTTCCTTTCAATTGAGGAGTAAAACATAATACACACATATAAAGCGCTAAATAAAACATGTTTTGCAGAGTATTGTGTTTTGTTTGCATCCATTCATTTATCAGACACAATGTAACAACAAACAGAGCTATTGAACGCGCAGAGTGCAAAGAGATACACTGATACGAGGGGCTCTATAGCCTCAAGCCACGCGTTCATTTTTATAGCTGTAAAACCATAATGTATTCATAGCCTATAGCCTACAAAATCCATGGAAAGCGCAAATACTCGTGAAATGCGTGGAAGTGGTGGTGCCTATGAAATAAGCACGCGTTAGTAACGGTTAGTAGGCTAGTGATCGTTGTTATTTTTGATACTGTGTAACAAAATTAAACAGCAGCATATTCCCTATTAGTTTGAAACTAATTTTAATGTTGTGAGTAAACGAGAGCACCGCAGTTTTAAAACACAACCAAAAAAAATAAAAAAACTTACCGACGCCGTATTTTTCATGTTCTGTAGGTATCCACATATTTACGGTTGGTACATTGAAGTAATTTGTGAGAACAGCAGCTCAATTAAGATATTTCGTGCTGTATAACGCATTCTATGCTATTGAATTCCTTTCCTCCGCTCTGAAGTCATTGTTCAGATTGCAGGAGAGAGTGGCTACTGTATCTTCATAGTGAGACCGAGAAGGAGCTTTGCATTGTGGGGCATGTAGTAAAAACGAATGACGTAAACAAACCGAAAGAAAAAAAGGACTCAGAGTCCCAAAAAGCCATACTGAGTACATGGATGAAATAGAGGACCACGGTATGAGTCATAATACCCATAAAACCTAGCAGTCAAACAGGGAAATGATTCCAATTGTTTTAATCCACCATTCATTTTTCCCATGGGGGATTTTTAGGATGTGTAAGTAAATTCCCTCTGGCTATCTACTCCGATTTCAGAGCACTCTTGTCTGTGTGCCAGAGTGCAGAATAACTGATGAATTTACAAACGCTCAACACCCGTTGAATATGGCCGGTGTCAGTAAACGTCAGCAAAAAAGCTTCATTAAATTGTTGCTAACAGCATAGTTACAGTCACCAACTGTTACAGTCACCAATGGCTCTGATAGGGCGAGTAAAATGGTCAGAGTGAGGTGTTCTCTAATTTAAATCTGGAAGTAGCTAGCCAACTTTAGCCTGTTAGCTTGGGTACTTGACTGCCGTTGTGAGGTCAGAACGCTTTGAATATATACGAATGACAATCTGACAAGACTCTGAATTTACGAACACCCAGAGCACACTAATGTTAGCTAAATGTATTAATTAATTAATTGGCTAAATATCTTTAAATGGACAATTCTGTGGAATGTCTTGTGCAAGTATTAAATTGACACAGTAGTTGTTATCAAAGGTGTTAGCTGGAGATGACATGCATTGATTTGTAATTTTGCATGATGTCTACTGTGATCTAAATAGCATTTTCGAATCTGAGAGTAGATAGAGCCAAATATATTGATAAAAGTCACCTTGTCCGAGAGAGAATTGGATGGTTATCAAAACGTCACACCAGGGTAAGTCTACACCAAACACAGCCCTTGTTTGAAGTGTTTATAAAACCCCTTTGGGAAAAATGAATGGTGGAACTATGATTGGAACCATTACCCTGTTTGACCGCTAGGTTTTATGGGTATTATGACACCTCCAGTGTGGTTCTCTATGAATACATACATTAATGCTTTGCTCTTCTTGAGTTATGGATTACTGCCTTGTCATTGACAGACAGACGGACGGACGGACGGACGGACAGACAGAGTGTGAGAGTGTGAGAGAGATAAATACTTTTTACACATAGCCAATAAAGCCAATATGAAATTGTACGCCTTGTCAAAGTGTTGCCTACCATGTCTCAGTCATTGGAGATGGTAGGTGGGCCTATAGGCAGAGGAAACAAGATGATATCCAATAGTTGCAGGTGTAGGGAGTAATCATTGACAACTACATTCATGTTCAAAACCAGTTTTATTTTCTTTTTCAGAAAATACACTTTGGCTCAGTGTCACTTTGCACTTCACTTGTAGAAAAATTAATTGGCTCAAACTTAACATTATGTGGGTCTCTTCCCGCTCACCTTCTCATCCCAACAACTGAAACCAACTGATTGAAATACCCTCTGTGTCTAGAAGCCCGCTATAGTGGATTTAAAAAAAATTATATTACTAACAAGAGTGGCGCAGCGCTCTAAGGCACTGCATGTCAGTGCTCGAGGCGTCACTACAGACCCTGGTTTGATTCTAGGCTGTAACACAACTGGCTGTGATTGGGAGTCCCATAGGGCGGCGTACAATTGGCCCAGCGTTGACCGGGTTAGGGTTTGGCCGGGGTAGGCCGTCATTGTAAATAAGAATTTGTTCTTAACTGACTTGCCTATGAACAAGAACAGAATAAACATATTTTGGCCAAGGGATCTGTGGAATAATTTTAGAGGATGTAATACAACACAATGTAGCATTATGAATCTACAATTTAGGCCCTTTATCAGATGAACTTGTGGATACCATTTTTATATCTCTGAGTGCAGCTAAACCTGGGCAACACAGGGATCATGGCAAAATGTTTAGAATTGCAGGAAATGTGCTTTAAAATGTTATTTCCCAGGGCCCAAGACTTAGTTCGTACTGACATGCACTGCCATAGTCATACCAGCACTCCTTGCATGCTATATATATATTTTTTATCCCACCCTAGTTGTGTTCTGATTATGAGGGGGTCCCTGAGGAATTTGCTGTCACAAAAGGGGTCCCAAAAGTTTGAGAACCCCTGGTCTAAGGTTATTCTAACCATACCATGACATATAGATGAAAACTAAATACATACGTCAATTATAGGATCTCTATGGGTCTAACAATACAGACAGTGATATTGCTAAGGGATCCCAAGTGTTGTGGCACCGTGGCGTTTCAGATTCAGAGGTTGCTCATTGACCACAGATGGTGCTCGTGTTGGCTGACATAACCCATATTTCACATGCCAGGTATGGAAGGGAAGGCTGTAGCAGGGCATGCAGTTGAGTCCTCATACAGGACTTCTGCTGCTAGGGTGAACACAGAAATAATGCATGAGTGTGTTGAGGACTGCAAGGCAGGCACTTCATTATTCAGCCAAGAGTTCGAGGCACCGTTGGGTTTGTAGCCTGGAATGAACTACTCTGTCATACAGTCAATCTGTATGATTTTATAGCTCTCTGCTCCTAATCGCACCCAGTTAATCCTCCTTCCCTCCAACTCTGTTTCAGTTCGGGTTCAGAGACAGTGCCACCCCTTTCAAAAAGCCTCTAATAGTAATTCCAGCTTTGAGCTGTGTCGTTTGCTTATCTTTGCCACTGAAACCATAGATGTTATTTATTAAACAACTGCCCAGAAGCTTCCTCACTCTTTACTCTGTTCTACTGTGAAGCTTTGGGTTGGTTGGTTACCCCTTATCGACCTGGCTTCTCACACCTTCACCCCACTGCTGTAAATACAATTGTGTTTAGCACACACATGGGTGGTTGTGCTAGCTGGCTGGGTTTAGACTCCAGTTTATACAGTATCTCCGGCCATGTTCCAAGTCGTTCACCCTACCCTACGGTGCATGGAGAGATGGTCTCACGGAATACTCCATCTGAGATGAATTAATCATAAGAGGAGACTGGAGGCAAGTTTTTTTTTTTAATTGTAGATGTATTCCATCCTCTCTCCCTGTGGAGAAAAGAGATCTGAGCGTGCAGTGCCCTATCACACCTCTCGAGTCAACCAGGGAGAAGTAATACCATGAATAAAAATAAGTGAAGACATTTAGAAGTTGTTGACTATTTATTTATCACAGGTGATTTATAATGGATCAATAATGCCTTTGGTATTTTTCAGCATATGCGTATATAATGCATCTCTGTTTTTTATCACAGCATCAAGTCTCACAAGGACATCGTGTGTCCTCTACCACTGTGAGTATCCCATGTGACAGAGTAAGCCCAAGCTCTTTGAAGAGGAGAGATGGAGAGACCACAGGGGAATAAAGGAGAGAGATGGATAGAACACCACCACAGGGATAGGAATGGTGAGGAAAAACATGGATCCACAGAGAAGCGAAGATGGACAAGAGAATAAAAAGGACAAAGAAGAACACCAACAGAGAGAAAGGTCGGTCAGGTTACGATGTTTTCCACTGATCACGCGGTTGTGTGGATTATAACCGAGATGACTCTGCAGGCTCACAGTGTCCTAGTCCCAGCTTGGTGCCATATGGTCCCTGGAAAGACACAGTTACTGTACATAGTTTGAATACTTCACATAGGGTGAGAGAGAGTGAGCGCGTGAGAGGATGTCTGGGGCTGAACCACACTAGACAGACCCAGTAACCCAGATAGAACCCTGAAATATCACTCAGCGCTTCGTTTCCGCCAATCACCCACCATCGCTTTTCATCGACAATTCATAAAACAACAGGAGCCATTTGCTCTGTCTAGGAGGTGAGAAGAAGAATGAGCAGGAGAGGAAAGGAAAGAGATAAATGTGTTTCTACTATTCTAGAGATATTCTCTATTCTACTCTATTTTTCACACTACTTCTATTCATTATTTCCACAGAGACCGTACCATTTGTACTCTACCGTGAGTTTGTGGAGACAGGCTATGGTCAGTGATACATATTTAATGGCACCAAACCTTTTAAGTATCCTTCTCTCCCCAGGAGTGTCCTTCTCATGTCCTTCCCTTTCTCCTAGAGAATTCCTTCAGGCATCATAGCAGTCACCTTGCTTGTTAATTCAGCAAAATGAAGCTGCTCGGTGTTCATTGACTTTGTCGTTGCAGGCTTGTTGAGTTAAGTGATAGCACATCCGGTAATCACAAGAGACTAGTACTGTATCTGTATTACAGCAGTTCTGCCTTTCATTTTATTCACATCATGCTGTGTTGGTCTGCCAAGGATATCATACTGTATGCCCTACTGTAACAAACTAACAGTTGGCAATTTCCTTTTTCCGACCACAGGATAGAAATGTCTAAATATATCTCATGAAAAGAGCCCATTTATGATTTATGTTGTGCATGTCGAGATCTTGGGACTATAAGGTTCTATCTGCAAAAAGAGGATTGTGAGATAATTGGCTTGGTTTGAATGGTGTCAGCAATTTATATCTTGTATTCTTTTTAATATACTGTAACAACGTGAAGTGAGTACTATATAGTACTCTATAAGTAGAGAACATTGAACAGAACAAGGCTATGTCAATAACACCTTTTGGACAAAAATGCAGATATAACCATATAGTCCCACGCTCTCAATGTATGTATCTGACCTCTCTAAGCAACATGACAACAGCTCCACAGTAAGATGGTTAAATAGAGGCTATACCTATTCTTGTGCTGAAGGATATGTATGAAGGACTTTCATCTGAAAATTATAGCCTTAGGTTTGGCCTTAATTGTACTGAGAAGGCTGGCTGTATTACTGTACCTAGACAGCACATTACATTACAGTATTGTCACATATAGCCTATAAGGATTAGCCAGTCTGCTCTGTAGAATTAATGCCTGCTTAAACCATAATCCTCCAGAAAATACCCATTAATACAGTGCCTTCCGAAAGTATTTAAACCCCTTGACTTTTTCCAGGTTTTGTTGTGTTACAGCCTGAATTTTAAATGAATTAAATTGAGATATTTTGTCACTGGCCTACACACAATACTCCACAATGTCAAAGTGGAATTATGTTTTATATTTACAAATGAAAAGCTGAAATGTCTTGATTCAATAAGTATTCAAGTCCTTTGTTATGGCAAGGCAAAACAAGTTTAGAAGTACAAATGTGCTCAACAAGTCACATAATAAGTTGCATGGACTCACTCTTTATGAAATAACATATCTTTGAATGACTACCTCATCTCTGTACCCCACACATACAATTATCTGGAAGGTACCTCAGTCAAGCAGTAGAGATTAGAGATAATAGAGATTCAACCACAAACTCCAGGGAGGTTTACGAATGCCTCGCAAAGAAGGGCACCTATTGGTAAAAAAAGCAGACATTGAATATTTCTTTGAGCATGGTGATGTTATTAATGACACTTTTTATGGTCTATCAATACACCCAGTCACTATGAAGATACAGACATCCTTCCTAACTCAGTTGCAGGAGAGGAAGGGAGCCGCTTAGGGATTTCACCATGAGGCCAACAGTGATTTTAAAACAGTTACAGAGTTTAATGGCTGTGACAGGAGAAAACTGAGGATGGATCAACAACATTGTAGTTACATCACAATACTAACCTAATTGACAGAGTGAAAAGAAGGAAGCTGGTACAGAACACAATATTCCAAAGCACTAAAGTAATACTGAAAAAAATGTGAATGTATCCTGAATACAAAGAGTTATGTTTGGGGCAAATCTAATACAAGACATTACTGAGTACCACTCTCAATATTTATCAGGAATCAAGGTAAGATGCAGACCGTGTCGAAGTAACAATGTTTATTACAGCAACAGGGACAAAGGAACAGGACGACAGGCAGGCTCGGGTTCAGGTCAGGCAGAGATCGGTAATACAAAGGTGGTGCAAAGGTACAGGACAGCAGGCAGGCCCACGGTCAGGCAGAGTGGTCAGGCGGGTGGGTACAGGGTCAGAACAGGCAAGGGTCAAAAACCAGGAGGACGAGAAAAGAGAGACCAGGGAAAAGCATGGGCTGACACAAAAACACTGGTTGGCTTGACAAACAAGACGAGCTGGCAACAGACAAACAGAGAACACAGGTATAAGTAACACAGGGGGTAATAGGGAGATGAGCGACACCTGGAGGTGGGTGGAGACAATCACAAAGACAGGTGAAACAGATCAGGGTGTGACATTATTTGCAAGCATAGTGGTAGCTGCATCATGTTAAGGGTATGCTTGTAAACATTAAGGACTGGGGAGTTTTTCAGGATAAAAACTAAATGGAAATGGAGCTGTACACTCACAGCTGTAATCGCCGCCAAAGGTTCTCCTACATAGTATTGATACTTTTCACTTTGTCATTATGGGGTATTGTGTAGATGGGTGACAAAGAAATTCCAGGCTGTAACACAACAAGACGTGCAATCAGTCAAGGAGTATGAATACTTTCTGAAGGCACTGTATGTCTTCATATGGGTGCACACATCACAATGCTATCCAGACCTAGGCTGCATCTGAAATGGCACCCTATTCCCTTTAATGGTACCCTACTTTTAACCTGAACCCTATCGGAATAGGGTGCCATGTCAGATGCAGCGCAACTGTAGTCCCCCCTTCATTTACCAACTGGATCATAGAAGCCAACACATATCTGAGATTAGGCCACACCACAGCTTGTTATTGAATCAGGTAGTGTAAAAACATATGTGAGTGTGAGATAAGCTAACAGCCAGTCAACATTTCTGCCCATCGCATTCATACGCACGCAATCAGAGATATTGACAACGGGAGAGTGTGCCTCTACAGATCTGAGCAGATGTAGGAGAGATGTCAGCCTCAAGTATTTTTTCTCCCCTCAGATGCGGCCTACACTTCTCCTGTAGGTAAAAATACAGCTTCCGCATCTCCCGCCTTGAGATGGTAAACGTTAACACGGAATGCACCAAGGATGTCTCCCTTTTCTTTCCTTGGCTTGATATTTACAAAGAAAGAAGATTCAAAAGGAAACACGATTAGGTTTCTGGTGGTGCTGGTGGAATTGAATTTTGTCACACGAATTCCCGGCATCCTGTCTGAATCAAACGACTGAAAATGCAGGTGTTTCTTGTCTTATCTCGTTCACACGTTTCTCTGATTCCCTGGAACCGTTTACCATCAAAACCCTGTAGTTGTGAGGGAGCAGAGGAGAGGAGAGGATCCACATCCAATTATTTCCCCCTGTGCGCTAACACGTTTCCAGCTACCGCTTCTTTCACCAGAGCTAGGCTTTAGGGCTGAGCTGAGGCGTGTTACACTGTGTGTGTGTGTGTGTGTGTGTGTGTGTGTGTGTGTGTGTGCGCACGCGTGTTGGTGCGTCTGTGCCTGTGTATGCTTGTAATCCTTTCTGCAGCGACAAATTCTCCTTTCACTGCCACGAAGCTTCCCTGGGCAGCTAACACAGAGATTAGCACTGGAATGTGTCCACTGTCCCTCTCTACTCACTCCCACTGCGTCCCGTTACCCACACACAAGTGGGTAGAGTCTCTGAGCCTACGTGATGTTCATAGTCCATGTGTGAGCGCTGAACAGTCTGACTAAATGGCTTCCAAGAATCTACAGGAGTAGAATGAACATTTAGGTTCGCACACAAAGCAGATCACATGAAAATGCATGTTACATTTTTTCTCTGAGAATAGATTATTAGTTGTCTGGTATACCAGATTGACAGTATCAGTGTGAGTCCCTAGCTCGGCGGGCTGTGCCTATGACTGTGTGGCTGTGACTAAGAGCTGCTGTCATATCGAACCTCCATATCTCCCCTGCTGTCATAGGCTCAGTGGGAGAAATATCAATGGGCATCCGAAATAGCACCCTATTCCCTATGTAGTGCACTACTTTTCACCAGTGTCATATGGGCCCTGTTCACTACATAGGGAATAGGGTGAAATTTTGGATTGTTCCCATGTAGGTGCAGAGCCACCTGGAGCACCATGCCCACCTGCAGTCTCCAGTCCCCTTTCCTCACACACACATACACTCACACACACACACACACACACACACACACACACACACACACACACACACACACACACACACACACACACACACACACACACACACATACATACACACACATACATACATACACATACATACACACACACATACATACACACACACATACATACACACACAGACACACACACAGAAACAAACACACACACCAGTGAGACTCCTGTAATTGCTCTCCGTAGACAGTGAACTTAGTCAAATCTGTGCGTCTGAGGCTGGGCTGGTGATGTACAGCACACTCATAATGTTACTTAGTAATTTTGGGGGATGGTGATATGTATCTCACTGACTGGTGGTTAGTGGGTGTTGGTGTGAAAAACAGTCAGGACAACTGACTATAGCTCTGCCCACAAGACCTACACAAAAAAATAAGGCGGGGTTGAAAACAACCCAATTTGGGTAATTATTGGGCAGAACACAACTTGGGTTATTTTGACACAGCCAGTTGAGTCACAAGCAAGCCATTCATTTATTTAAGTTGGTTTGTTGATGCTGGGTTATTGAACGATGATCCACTGGGTCAGAGCAGAGGACTAGAGGGGTGGCTTAGTAGGGGTGTGACTTTCAGATAGTTCTTTTTGGCCACACGTGAGAGTAAATGCAATTCTGCTTAATCTGTTCTGTTGTATTGTCAACACGTGTTACGGTTGAGCACTGACACTTTGGTAACTTCAACAGGGCTTACAAAAGAGTATGAGTTCCTTAAATGCCTTTGCATATCCCAACGTTTCTGATAGTTACTACTAATATTTTGATAATAGTGTTCTAAATGCTTCTACACCTGCATTGCTTGCTGTTTGGGGTTTTAGGCTGGGTTTCTGTACAGCACTTTGAGATATCAGCTGATGTAAGAAGGGCTTTATAAATACATTTGATTTGATTTGATAAATGTTGCATTAAAATATGTAATGTGCTAAAATATTTATGGAAAATATACATTTGCAGTGTACAAACTTAACATGATGAACATGGAGGACATTTACTCTCACGGGAGGCTACATATAACTATCTGAAAGCCCCCAACAGGCCACACCTTTTGGATTACCAAAACATGTGTTAATTTAACCATCAGTTGGGCTTTTACTCACTTTCATGCTAGGTTGACCCAGCAAATGGGTATTTAAAAAAAAAATGTATTTCAAGGTTCAAATTTTAACGTGAAGTATATGCACAAGTGAAGTGAAATGCCTTTCTCGCAAGCTCTGAACCTAACAATGCCGTAAGCAATAACAATGTAATACCGAAAATAACACAACGTAGAACAAAAACACACAAAAAATAGAAATAAGAAGAACACAAGAAATGAAGTAAACTATTTACAGGACCAGTCAGTTCCAGTATCATATTTACAATGTGCAGGGATACTGACCGTGATACGAGGTAGATAGGTATAGGAGTAAGGTGACGAGTCATCAGGATATAATAAACAGAGTAGCAGCAGTGTATATGATGATTGTATGTGAGTGGGTGTGTGTGTAGAGTCAGTATAAATGTATGCGCATATTTTGTGTGTGTGAGCAAATGATGGAGTGAGTGTTTGTGTGTGTGTTGGAGTGTCAGTGTGCATGAGAGTGTATGGCCCAGTGAGTGTGCATAGAGACAGTGGCAAAATAAAAATAAATCCACTTAAAATTTCCCTTCAATATTTTTCCACATTACATATTTAAATAATACAATGACAACATTTTACAACAATGTGGTAACTATCCCAACATGGGGATATGCATAGGCACATGAGGAACTCAACTCGTGTAAGCCTAATTAAACTACCAAAGTGTCAGTGCTCACTCAACGTGTGTTGACAAGACAATAGAACAGGAATTACACTTACTCTCTCTGTGGCCAAAAATAACTATCTGAAAGTCACGCCCCACTACTGAGCCAAGCCTCCTGTCTTCTGATCTGACCCGGTGGATCATAGCTCATAAACCCAATTACAGTAAGTGACCCAACTGGCTGGGTCATAAATAACCCAATGTGGGTTCTGTCCACTATTTACCCAGCACTAAGTTATTTTTAACCCAGCATTATCTAGACACATACATAGTGGTGATTACACTGGGAGCTGGTACCACAGGGCAAACAAACACATAATTTCTGTCTCTCTGATATAAGCCTTGACGCACAGATGCATGGTATAATTAGTGTGTGTGTGTGTGTGTGTGTGTGTGTGTGTGTGTGTGTGTGTGTGTGTGTGTGTGTGTGTGTGTGTGTGTGTGTGTGTGTGTGTGTGTGTGTGTGTGTGTGTGTGTGTGTGTGTGATTCGAGTGTGTATATGTGGCCTAATGCCCTACAGTAAATACATGCTGCTCACACCTTTCATTGTAGCATGTAACACCTAGCGTATCATAGCACACACATGCACTGTCCTTGCCCTGATGACTTGAAATGAGACGCATCACAGTCACACAGATGTGATCAGATTGAAATACACCGGTAGTAAAAAGCAGTACACTGGTCAGAGAAACAACACATGTTGCAATGTGATCTAAGTGTACAACCGAGGCAAATAACACATTCTGCATTGTCTATCAATATCTGAATATATTGTCGAACAATATACAGTGCCTTCAGAAGGTATTCATGCCCCTTGACTTATTTAACATTTTCTTGTGTTTCAGGCTGAATTCGAAATTGAAGAAACATTTTTGTTTTCTCGCCCTTCCACACAGATACCCCATAATGACAAAGTGAGAACAAAATACCTTATTTTCTTAAGTATACAAACGCCTGAGTCAATATTTTATAGAAGTACCTTTGACAGTGATTACAGCTGTGCAGCTTCACTGTCTTCTTCGTAAGCAAATCTAGTGTGGATTTGCCCTTATGTTTAAGGTTATTGTCTAGCTGAAAGGTGACTTCATCTCCCAGTGTCTGGTAGAAAGCAGACTGAACCAGGTTTTCCTCTAGGATTTTGCCTGTGCTGAGCTCCATTCTGTTTCTTTTTTAAAAAATCTGTCAATCAGGTCAGTATTGTGGAGTGACTACAATGTTGTTGATCCTTCCTCAGTTTTTTCCTATCACAGCCATTAAACTCTGGAACTGTTTGAAAGTTACCATTGACCTCATGGTGAAATCCTTGAGCAGTTTTCTTCCTCTCCAGGAGGACACCTATATCTATTTAGTGAGTGGGTGTATTGACACACCATTGAAAGTATAATTAATAACTTCGCCATGGTCAAAGGGATATTCAATGTCTGCATCTTCTTGTTTTACCCATCTACCAATAGGTGTCCTTCTTTGTGATGCATTGGAAAACCTCCCTAGTCTTTGTGGTTGAATCTGTGTTTGAAATTCACTGCTCGACTGAGGGACCTTACAGATAATTGCATGTGTGGGGGACAGAGATGAGATAGTCATTGGAAAATCATGTTAAACACTATTATTGCACACAGAGTGAGTCCCATGCAACTTATTATGTGACTTGTTGACAGTGGTGGAAAAAGTGTGTGGAATTGTTTATTGTAAGTGCATGTGCACGTTTTCTCTGGTGCTCGACAGATTTTGTACCCATTTGTTTGTTGTTCTGGTTTCAGGTGGTTTTATGATTAAAACTGCTCCGTTGATTACCCAGTTTTGCTCTCCTGCGCCTGACTTCCCTGCCGCCAGTTACGCACTCCCTTACAGTTTGTTTCTTTGCGTTGTTTGTAACTTATTTTTTTACTTATTTTGTTTGCTGCTACCGTCTTTTATGACCGAAAATAACTTCTGGACATCAGAACTGTGATTACTCATCACGGACTGGCAGAGTCCGGCGAGCCCGTCGTGACTGACATACTGCTTTTCCGGGAACAGGCCCAGATCACTATCATTTGCGTGAAGAGGAGGTGGAGAAAAAGGGTCCAGAGGGAATCCGGAGGTTTCTGAAGGCAGCTCTTCCGAGAGGATTCGAAGCCACCCGAGCCTATGAGGGATGAGTTGGATACCCCTGAGCTTTTGCAATTGGGAAGAGCTAGGTTATCACTCACGAAGGATGATTAATAACTGTTGTCTGTACTGTGGAGGGGCATGACATTTTATAGCTACCTGCCCTATTAGGAAACCCTTGTCTCTAGTGAGTACCAGTACCATGGTGAGTCAGACTGGGAGTTCCCTAATTGCCATCACCCGCACACCCCTTTTTGCTCTTGTGCTGTGGGGAGACCAATCTAATTCTCTCCGAGTGCTCATTGACTCTGGGGCTGATGAAAATCTTATGGATGCCACGATAGCTTCATAGTTTGGTATTCCCACTCAGCCTCTCTCTGTGCCCATGGATGCTAGGGCACTGGACGGCCACTCTATAGGGGAAATCACCCATAGAAATTATCCTGTTCAATCACGGGTTTCTGGTAACCACAGTGAGACAATACAGTTCCTCTTCATTGCATCTCCCCATGTTCCGGTTGTTTTGACATTTTCCTGGCTTTTCCTGGAGCCCATTTTGCCATTCCCACTGCCTTCAATCAGCACAGCCTTCCTCATGTCGTCTTCCTTAGGATGTTAGCAAGACTGTGGATGTCTCTGCTATCCCCACAGAATACCATGACCTCCTGGAAGTGTTCAGTAAGGCATATGCTACTTCCCTTCGCCAGCACCGTCCTTATGATTGTGCCATTGATCTTCTCCCAGGCACTACACCACCTCGGGGTCGATTAGATTCTCTGTCTGGACCAGAGACCAAAGCTATGGAGGAGTACATAGAGGAGTCTCTGGCCACTGGGGCCATCCGTCTGTCTGCATCTCCTGCCGGCGCAGGGTTTTTCTTTGTGGAGAAGAAGGACACGACCCTGCGTCTGTGCATTGACTACCGGGGACTTAATGACATTACTGTCAAGATTCGTTACCCCCTACCTCTCCTCTCCTCTGCGTTTGAACCTCTCCAGGGGGCCACCATATTTTACAAGTTGGATCTTCGAAATGCCTACCACCTGGTTCGGATACGCAAGGGGGATGAGTGGATGACAGCCTTCAAAACAGCCAGTGGACATTATGAGTAACAGGTCAAGCCATCTGGACTCACCCCACTGTTTTCCAGGCTTTGGTCAATGATAGGTTTCGGGACATGCTAAACCGGTTTGTGTTCGTGTACCTTGACGACATACTGTTTTTTGCCCGATCTGCACAATAACATGTTCTTCATGTCAGACAGGTCCTTCAGCGCCTCCTGGAGAACCAACTGTTCGTGAAAGCCGAGAAGTGTGAGTTCCACCGTTCTACAATCACCTTTCTGGGATATGTCATTGCTGAGGGCAATGTTCAGATGGATCTTGGAAAGGTGAAAGCAGTGTTGAATTGGGCTCAACTAACGTGCAGGGTGCAGTTGCCACGGTTTCTTGGTTTTGCAAACTTCCATTGCCGTTTCATTTGGGACTACAGCACCCTGGTGACACCCCTCTCGGCACTCACCTCTCCCTAGGTACCGTTCAAATAGTCTCCAGCTGTCTACAAAGCCTTTGTGGACCTGAAGCATTGGTTCACAACCGTACCCATCCTCATCTATCCGGCCCTCTCGCGTCAATTTGTGGTGGAAGTGGATGCTTTGGATGTTGGAATGGGGGTCATCTTGTCCCACGATCTGCCCAGGACCAGAAGCTTCATCCCTGTGACTTCCTGTCCCATCGTCTCAATCCTGCTGAAAGGAACTTCGATGTTGGCAACTGAGAACTCCTGGTGGTGAAGATGACATTGGAAAAGTGGAGGCACTGGCTGGAAGGAGCAGAACAGCCGTTCCTGGTCTGGACCGACCATAAAAACCTGGAATATCTCCGTACCGCCAAGTACCTCAACTCCAGGCAGGCCCGGTGGGCCCTCCTGTTCACCAGATTCAACTTCACCATCTCCTACTGCCCATGGTCTAAGAATGTGAAGCCTGATGCCCTCTTCCGCATATACAGTCCCTCTGCCACACTCTCGACCTCTGAAACCATTCTCCCTACCTCATGCCTTGCTGCCACTGTGGATTGAGGTATTGAGAACCTGGTCCGCGAGGCACAATGCTCCCAGCATGGACCTGAAGGGGGCCCGGCTAACCGGCTGTTTGTCCCTAATCCAGTCCTGACCCGCGTTCTGGAATGGGCTCATTCCTCCAGGCTGACCTGTCATCCAGGGTCCCATCAGGGTCCCTTCCTCCGACAATGCTTCTGGTGGCCCACAATGGTGGCACACATTTCATCCCTCTCCCCAAACTACCTTCATGGGGGATCAGCCTCCACCCAGATATTTGTCCGCTGCAGTCGACGTACCTGGAGAAGATCCAGGGCGGCTATTCTCAAGACCAACTCCAGGTATCGTCGACAAGCGTACCGTCACTGGACTCCAGCTCCCCGCTAGCGCATTGGGCAGTGGGTATGGCTTTCCACTCGGAATCTGCCCCTTCGGATAGAGTCCCGCAAACTGTCTCCCCGGTTCATTGGTCCTTTTCACATCTCCAGAGTTCTGAGTTCCACTGCTGTCCATTTTGTGTTACCCTGTACCCTCCATATTCACCCTACCTTCCATGTGTCTAGGATTATACCTGTGTCTCACTGTCCTTTGTCTTCTGTCTCCAGGCCCATCCATCCCCCCCAGGTTATTGTTGGCCAGCCAGCGTATACGTGAGACGCTTCCTGAAGGTTTGACCACAAGGCAGGGGTTTCCAGTACCTGGTTGACTGGGAGGGTTATAGCCCGGAGGAGAGGTGCTGGGTTCCTGCTAAAGACATCTCGGACCCGGCCCTCATTGTCGATTTCCACCGCCAATACCCCGGTCAGCGCAAAGGTAGGATGCCAGGTTGCGTCCCTAAGGCGGGATACTGTCACGCCCTGATCTGTTTCACCTGTTCCTGTGTTTGTCTCCACCCCCTCACTTATTTTCCCCAGTGTATTTATTCCTGTGTTTCCCAAGGTCAGAGACTTTGCCGTGTGGTGCCAGGACAACAACCTCTCCCTCAACCTGATCAAGACAAAGAAGATGAGTGTGGACTACAGGAAAAATAGGACCGAGCACACCCCCATTCTCATCTATGGGCTGTAGTGGAGCAGGTTGAGACCTTCATGTTCATTGATGTCCACATCACCAACAAACTAACATGGCCCAAACACACCAAGACAGTCGTGAAGAGGGCACGACAAAACCTATTCCCCCTCAGGAGACTGAGAAGATTTGGCATGGGTCCTTAGATCCTCAAAAGGTTCTACAGCTGCAACATTAAGAGCATTCTGACTGGTTGCATCACTGCCTGGTATGGCAACTGCTCAGCCTCCATCTGCAAGGCACTACAGAGGGTAGTGCGTACAGCCCAGTACATTACTGGGGCACAGCTTCCTGCAATCTAGGTACTAAAAATTGTCAAAGACTCCAGCCACCCTAGTCATAGTCTAGGCAAGCAGTACCGGAGCATAAAGTCTAGGTACAAGAGGCTTCTGAACAGCTTCTACCCCCAAGCCATAAGACTCCTGAACATCTAATCAAAGGCCACCCAGACTATTTGCATTGACCCCCCTCTTTTACACCACTGCTACTCCCTGTTGTTATCATCTATGTATAGTCACTCTATCTACATGTACATATTACCTCAATTACCTCAACTAACCGGTTCCCCCTCACATTGACTCTGTACCGTACCCACCTGTATATAGTCTTGCTATTGTTATTTTACTGCTGCTCTTTAATTACTTGCTACCTACAACAACATCCGGTGAAATTGCAGTGCACAAAATTCTGAATACAAAAATATTAATATTAAACATTCATGAAAACACAAGTGTCATACATCATTTAAACGCTGAACTTCTTGTTAATCCAACCGTGTTGTCAGATTTCAAAAAGGCTTTACGTCAAATGCATACCATGCGATTATCTGAGGACAGCGCCCCACATCAAAATACTTTTTCAACCAGCACAGGTGTCACAAAATCACAAATAGCGATTAAATAAATCACTTACCATTGAAGATCTTTCTATGCAATACCAAGGGTCCCAGATACACAATGAATGGTCGTTTTGTTCGATAAAGTCCTTCTTTATATCCAAAAAAGTCAGTTTAGTTGGTGCCAATGATCTCAGTAATCCACTCGTTCAACATGCATACAAACTAATCCAAAAAGTTAGCGGTAAAGTTTGTCCAAACATGTTTCTAATTAATTCTCAGGTACTGTAATATCTAAATTAACAATACATTTTTAGACGGAGAATAGTATGTTCAATTGGGATGATAAATAACGAAGAGCGCGCACCTCATTCACACGCCAACAAGACTACGTTTCTAATGGGAGACACCTTGTAGTTTTTCCAACTACTTGCTCATTTTTCAAAAAACAAGCCTGAAACCCTTTCTAAAGACGGTTGACATCTAGTGGAAGCCATAGGAACTGCAATACGGGTCCTATCTATTTGTATTTCCCATAGGCTAGCACTGAAATGGCCTGTGACCTAAAACAAACCCAATCTGGATGGATCTTCCTTGGGTTTTCACCTGCCATATCAGTTCTGTTATACTCACAGACATTATTTTAACAGGTTTAGAAACTGAGTGTTTCCCATCCAATGCTATCAATTATATGCATATCCTAGCTTCTGGGCCTGAGTAACAGGCAGTTTACTTTGGGCACGTCAGTCATCCGAAAAGAAGTTAAGGGCTCGTAAGTAAGCATTTCACCTGTTGTATTCGGCACATGTGACTAATAACAATTTATTTTACTTGAGTAAAAGTAAAGATGCCTTAATAGAAGTCATCCAGTAAAATACTACTTGAGTAAAAGTCTAAAAGTATTTGGTTTTAAATATAATTAAGTATCAAAATGAAATGTAATTGCAAAAATATACTTAAGTATCAAAAGTAAAAGTATAAATAATTTCAAATTCCTTATATTAAGCAAACCGGACGGCACCATATTCTTGTTTTTTATTTTTTCACGGATAGCCAGGGGCACACATAATTTACAAATGAAGAATGTGTTTTTAGTGAGTCCGACAGATCAGAGGCAGTAGGGAAGACCATGGATTTTCTCTTGATAAGTGTGTGAATTGGACCATGTTCTTGTCGATATAACATTTTCTTTATGAATGTAGTGAAGTAAAGACAAAAGTTGTCAAGAATATAAATACTTAAGTCAAATACTTTAAAGTACTAGTTAAGTACTTTACACCACTGCTTGTTTAGCACATTTATACACCTGAAATGATTTAGGCAAAGGGTTTGAATACTTATTGAATACTCATTTGAATACTGACTGACTCGATACATATTGGGTATTGTGTGTAGGCAAGTGACAAACATATTTCAATTTAATACATTTTAAATCCAGGCTGTAACACACCAAAATGTGAAAGAAATCAAGGGGTGTGAATACTTTCTGAAGGCACTGTACATCATGCCGATAATATAGCTAGGAGATTAAATGTATGCAAAACAAATGATTATGAATGCCTTGCATTGCAGTGACATCCAAATAAACAACCTCCATTCTCTGTATGTCATGCCCCACCAATATTTACACCATATATCAGGATGATGCAATGTCCTGTATGAGACTGAGTGAAATTAATATTAGTGTGTTGTGGTGTCTATGTTTGCACAGTGCTTTGCTGTATGTTATCAGAGGAAGCAGCTCATAGGTTGAGTGTGTTTAAGCTGTAACAGCAAGAGATGACTGAAGATGGGGAGAAACACGTCAGATTTATAAAATCACCACAGGGGATGAGATATCGTGTATTTATGTGACTGCAATATCAAAGCAAAACCCCTCACACACCATAGAATGTACCATAGACACAGTACACACAGTGCATACAAAAGGTATACAGTACATACTGAACATACAGTGCCTCGAGAAAGTATTCAGACCCCTTGACTTGTTCCACATTTTGTGACGTTAGACTTATTTCAAAATGTATTAAATTAACATTTCCTCATCAATCAACACACAGTACCGCCATAATGACAAAGCGAAAACAGGTTTAGATATTTAAAAAACAAACAGAAATACCTTATTTACTTAACTATTAAAACCCTTTGCTATGAGACTCAAAATTGAGCTCAGGTGCATCCTGTTTCCATATATCATTCTTGAGAGGTTTCTACAACTTGACTGGAGTCCACCTGTGGTAAATTCAATTGATTGGACATGATTTGGAAAGGCACACACCTGTCTATAGTTGACAGTGCATGTCAGAGCAAAAACCAAGCCATGAGGTCGAAGAAATTGTCTGTAGCGCTCCGAGACATTAATGTGTCGAGGCACAAATCTGGGGAAGGTTACCAAAACATTTCTGCAGCATTGACAGTCCCCAAGAAGACAGTGGCCTCCATCATTCTTAAATTAAAAACGTTTGCAACCACCAAGACTCTTCCTAGAGCTGGCCAACATGAGCAATCGGGGGAGAAAGGTATTGGTCAGGGAGGTGAGCGAGCTCCAGTGTTCCTATGTGGAAATGGAAGAACTTTCCAGAAGGACAACAATCTCTACAGCACTCCATCAGTCAGACCTTGATGTTAAATCGGCCAGACGGAAGCCATTCTTCACTCTACGGTGAAGCATGGTGGTGGCAGCATCTTGTGGTGGGGATGTTTTTCAGTGGCAGGGACTGGGAGACGGGGCAAAGTACAGAGAGATCCTTGATGAAAACCTGCTCCAGAGTGCTCAGGACCTCAGACTGGGGCGAAGGTTCACCTTCCAACAGGACAACAACCCTAAGCACACAGCCAAGACAATGCAGGAGTGGCTTCGGGACAAGTCTCTGAATGTCCTTGAGTGGCCCAGCCAGAGCCCGGACTTGAACCCGATCAAACATCTCTGGAGAGACCTGAAAAAAGCTGTGCAGTAACGAATGCTCCCCATCCAACCTGACAGAGCTTGAGGGGATCTACAGAGAAAAATGGGAGGAACTCCCCAAATACAGGTGTGCCAAGCTTGTAGCATCATCCCCAAAACCAAGGCTGTAATCGCTGGCAAAGGTGCTTCAACCAAGTGAGTAAAGGGTCTGAATACTAATGTAAATGTGATATTTCAGTTATTTATTTTTAATACATTTACAAACATTTATAAAAGCCTGCTTTTTCTTAGTCATTATAGGATATTGTGTGTAGATTGATGAGGGAGAAAAACTATGTAATCTATTTTAGAATAAGGCTGTAACGTAACAAAATGTGGAAAAAGTCAAGGGGTCTGAATACTTTCCGAATGCACTGTGCACACACACATATATATATATATATATATATATATATATATATATATATAGGATATGATGCAGAAAATGTATTTGATCAAAGCCACAATCTATCTGCAATTTTGAAGCCGATTTACCCTTTAAAAAAATACCAATTCAGGCCACCATAGACCTACATTAACCTAGACAAACCAAAACCCCATAGATGTACAAAAAACCCTAGACAAGACAAAAACACACATATACCACCCTCATCACACCGTGTCCTAACCAAAATAATAAAGAAAACAAGTATAACTAAAGTCAGGGCGTGACAATAGGTCGACAACAGTACACACATACAGAACATACAGTCAATAGGCATGCTGTACATTACAAATGCAATGAACGATACATACCACAAAACATAAATCATGTACAGTATGTAGCTTTCTGCCTTTGTAACATGAATTGTGGTGAATGTTGAAGTCGGGGCTCATTACACCCAGGGCAATACAGTGTGAAACATATTCAGCCTGCTGTGTCTGTTGTCTAAAGCAGCTGAAGGCCAGGGAAGCGCAGATCAAATCTGGGGTAGAGATGGAATCATGGGTAGTGGTGGCAGCGCAGTGTATAGACTGACACAGTGGGAGAGGCACAGGACTGCAGCCTGATAACCTGCAGACTGGGAACACTGGCCTGGGAATACTGGCTATCCCACAATGCCCCTGTATGCTACACACATACACACGCACATGCACACTCCCACACAAACATATAGGGAGATAAACACACACGCAAATGTACGCCTGCACACACACACACACACACACTGACACAAACACATGGAGAGGCAAACACACACACACACACACACACACACACACACACACACACACACACACACACACACACACACACACACACACACACACACACACACACACACACACACACACACACACACACACACACACACACACACAGCACATCCCATGCCATCCCTACCACATCAAAAACCCTCCTCAAATGTCAGACCTCCACATCAAACAGACTAGGCTACATGACCAAATGTCTAGCCTGTCAGATGACTAGACGGGACATCTACAT
This sequence comes from Oncorhynchus tshawytscha, assembly GCF_018296145.1. Taxonomy (NCBI): domain Eukaryota; kingdom Metazoa; phylum Chordata; class Actinopteri; order Salmoniformes; family Salmonidae; genus Oncorhynchus; species Oncorhynchus tshawytscha. The sequence continues at coordinate 11,270,742 of NC_056445.1, forward strand.
TCCCTCTTCACTTGACAGTCTCATCTTGTCCACGTAAACTTTTGTACAGTCCTACAAGGTCTTGTGATCTTTTTAGTGCATGATTTAGCTACAGTTTTGGTACTTAGGCACAGCTTTTACAGATATTATTGATTGAAGTGGACTGCTGCTTCAGTGAAGGAGATATCACCATGCGTGTTTTATCACCGAAGGTATTCGGGCTGTCAGTGGCTGCTTTCATAACCAACAAAACCCCCCACATACTGTACACACACACACACACACACACACACACACACACACACACACACACACACACACACACCCCTCCTTCAGTGATGGTTAGAAAATAGATTGAGCTCAACAAGCCCTGGCGGAGAATCGTTGTAGGCGAGTGAGCTCGGCTTAATTTGTTTCCCTCTCACTGCGTTGCATAGTGTTTATATAAAAATGTTGCTCCATCTGCTCCTTGGAGTGGAAAATTGTGTCCCTTCTTCAACATAAACAGAGATGGTATAGTTTTATCGCACCGATGGGCCTGGGAAAATTTCCACACATACAGTGTCTTCAGAAAAATAATCACACCCCTTGACATTTTCCATATTTTGTCGTGTTTAAAATGGATTAAATTGAGATTTTGTGTCACTACCTTACACACAATACTCGATAATGACAAAGTGGAATTACGTTTTTCGTAAGTTTTACAAATGAATTATAAATGATATAAGCTGAAATGTCTTGAGTTAATAAGACAACCCCTTTGTTAAGGCAATATTTTTTGTTTCTTAACAAGCCATATAATAAGTTGCATAGACTCACTCTGTGCAACAATAGTGTTTAAATTAATTTTGAATGACTACCTCATCTCTGTACCCAACATGTACAACTATTTGTAAGGTGTCATGGTTCCACCTGTCACCAGAGGGCGGCAGAGACCACCCTAGAGACATTAACAACACTCGGTGTGTCCTAGGTGTGTCCTATTTAGTCGTTATGATTTCCCTGTTAAAAGAGGTGTGTTTTCTGTTGCCCTTTGCAGAAGCTTGAATTGTTTACCATGCGCGTTTGTTTCCTGAGTGAGTTAACGAGACTGTCACGTAGAGTAGGCCAGATGGCTAAACTGGATAACCTAACCTCTATAAAAATAAAAAGATGGCGGAACCGCAAAAGTTCTTCTGTGCAAAGGTGTTTATTTACAAGTGATTCCGGAACAGAAAACAACAGTACTGCCATCAACGTCTACCTTATGGGACAGCTTAACAACAATGCTGCCCCATCCACAGCTCAATCCAAAAAATCCCCCTTAGAGACTGGAGAGAGGCTCCTTTTGTAGGGCTAGCCCCTCCCCTCAGAACAATTAACCCTAATTAATTAATCAATTAACAATACAAACCTACATTTTCCATGAACTAAACATACTAAAGGATATACATTGCAACACGGTTTTGAACAATATCACAACATAACATTTACAACCTTACATCATTACTGACAATATCTTTCAATATGCCCATATGCATTAATGAGCCATTTGGGACAGGCACTATAAAGCCAACCCAATTCCCTTAGCTCGGGTCCTTTTCCAGCATACCCAGAAGCTACAGAGATGGAGAGAGAGGAACAGAACAAACAAACAATGCGCTCATCCACAACATTGATAAGTATAATAATTATTGTATCTCTCAAATATGAACATTGACAAGTGTGAAATGCATGCACCAAGACAGAAGTTAAATTGTGTGTCGACCCACATTGTTAACTTATGGTATAATGGCGCAGGGAGGAGTGATGAATATGTGTGTGCGTTAAAGAACCAAATGCTGCCCGCGGCCAGTGACGGACTTCTACGTCACAGAGACGTAGTGTTTGTTGGTTTTCAAGTGTACTGTGATCATGCGGCTACCGTTTCTCAGTAAATAATTGTTTATCCTTAATCACTGATTCCTCATCTGGTCTCTTCTCTGCGCCTGGGTCCAACCTCACCATGTCACAGCAAGCCTCTGCCTCAACATGGACCCAGAAGAGATCACCCAGATCCAGAATGCTATAACCCATCAAGGAGCACTACTGGCCGGCAGCAATAACAACTCTCCCAAATATCAGAGACCCTACGGGCACTTACCGATTCCCTCCAAAAATGGCCCAACCCAGGAGAAGCCAATGCCCAAGTCTCATCGCCCAGTGCTACAGGCGTCGCCATAGTTCCTCCAGGGAACATGCACCAGGAACCCAAGATCACAGCCCCCGAGCGGTATAATGGCCACCCGGGAGTATGCAAGGGGATCCTCGCTCAGTGCTCTCTGGTGTTTGAGCCACAGTCCTCCTCGTTCCACACCGTTTGGGCCATGATTTCCTTTATCGTCTCTCTACTCTCGGGCAAGACCCTGGCGTGGGCCATGGCGGTGTGGGAACAGCAGCCACCATCTTGCAGCTCCATATTAGCCTTCACTGCCGAGCTGCGATGAGTCTTCAACCACCCAGTTGGCGGACGAGAAACGGCAAGCCAGTTGTTCAACCTCCGCCAAGGGGCAACACCAGGGGCTGACTTTGCCACTGAGTTCCACACCTTAGCCGCCGAGAGTGGGTGGAATACTGAGGCACTAGTCACCACTTTCCACCAGGGTCTGTCTAACTCCATCAAGGAAGAACTGGCCACTTGGGAATTTGGAGAGGACCTCAGATCCCTCATAACGCTGGCCATCAGGATGGACATCTGAGAATGTGTGAGACATGGCCTTTTTGACACCATCCCGGTTTTCGGAGCACCCCAAGCCCAGCATTGAGGAGCCCAGGCAGCTGGGACACACACGTCTGAGCCCACAGGAACGTGAGAGGTGCATGCTCGACGGCTGCTGCCTCTACTGCGGAGGTCTCAGCCATCTCCGTTTTACATGCCCAGAGTTGACGGAAAAACGCCAGGGCTCGCCAGGACAAGGGGAGACCCTGACGAGCTATGCATTTACACCTCAACTCCCCGGTCACTGTCTGACACTACCCGCAACCCTCTATTGGGAAAACCGTCAGCACCACATTCAAGCCTTCGTTGACTCCGGGGCCGCGGACAATTTCATTTACCAATACTTCACCAGAGAATTACAAATCCCCTTGGGGAAATGTCCAATCCCTCTGCAGATTCAAGCCCTCGATGGACACCCCATCGAATCGATCCAGGTGGAGTATCAGACCAAGCCCATTCTACTGCAGGTTGAGTTGAACCACTCTGAGACTCTTAGTTTTCTTTTGATCACTGCTCCTGAGAACCCCCTTATCCTAGGGTACCCCTGGCTAGTGCTACGTATCCCACTATTCCCCTGGTCCACGGGACACCTAGAATGGGGAAAAACATCTACCCGGCTCCACCTCTCCCTGGGGCCGTCTCGACCCCTGAAATAGCAGTCAGGGACAATTACATCCTGGAGTCGCTGGAGGCAGGTTTAATTCGCTCCTCTACATACCCAGCTCGTGCAGGCTTCTTTGTGGGAAAGAAGGATGGAGGCCTGTGTCCCTGTATCGATTACAGAGGGCTGAACAGTATTGTGATTAAGAATAATTACACCTTACCCCTGATGTCTACCACCTTGGACTTGGCCAATGGGGTCCAATTCTTCACCAAACTGGACCTCCACAAAGCTTACAATATGGTGAGAATCAGGGAGGGAGATGAATGGAAGGCTGTCTTTAACACCACGAGTGGCCACTGAGTATTTAGTCATGCCCTTCAGATTATCGAACACACCGGCAGGCATCCAAGCATTGGTCAATGACACACTTAGGGATATGTTGAATCGGTTTGTCTTTGTTTACCTCGATACCATCCTGATCTTCTCCAAGACCCTTTGGAACACATCCTGCACATCCGCCAAGTCCTGAGATGCCTCCTGCAGAGTTAATTATGTATTAAGATAGAGAAGTGCGAGTTCCATGTATCCCAAGTTTCTTTCCTGGGCCACATTATCTCTAGCACTGGCATCCACATGAACCCCGTAAAGGTGAGGGCGGTCACCAACTGGCCCCGTCGCGCCTCACAAGACCAGCGGTTCCTTGTGTTTGTCCATTTTTACACTTGTTCTATACTCAACTTTGGTGCGGGGGCAGCACTTCTCACGGCAATAACCCGCAAGTCCCAGAACGGTAAAAAACAGAACCAGCCACACTGTTTCATATGTTTTGGGACTGTTACAATCAGTCTGGTTTATGGGAATTAATATTTAAATGTTTCGCTTATATATATCTCAGCAAAAAATAAGCGCCCTCTCACTGTCAGCTGTGTTAAATTTCAGCAAACTTAAAGTGTAAATATTTGTATGAACATAAGATTCAACAACTGAGACATATATTGAACAAGTTCCACAGACATGTGACTAACATAAATGGAATAATGTGTCCCTGAACAAAGGTGGGTCAAAAGTAACAGTCAGTATCTGGTGTGGCCACCAGCGCATTAAGTGCTGCAGTGCATCTCCTCCTCATGGACTGCACCAAATTTGCCAGTTCTTGCTGTGAGATGTTACCCCACTCCTCCACCAACGCACCTGCAAGTTCCCGGACATTTCTGGGGGGAATGGCCCTAGCCCTCACTCTCCGATCCAAGAGATCCCAGACATGCTCAATGGGATTGAGATCCGGGCTCTTCGCTGGCCATGGCAGAACACTGACATTCCTGTCTTGCAGGAAATCACACACAGAACAAGCGGTATGGCGGGTGGCATTGTCACGCTGGATGGTCATGTCAGGATGAGCCTGCAGGAAGGGTACCACATGAGGGAGGAGGATGTCTTCCCTGTAATGCACAGCGTTGAGATTGCCTGCAATGAACAACCTCAGTCCGATGATGCTGTGACACACCGCCCCAGACCATGATGGACCCTCCACCTCCAAATCGATCCCGCTCCAGAGTTCAGGGCTCGGTGTAACGCTCATTCCTTTGACGATAAACGAGAATCCAGCCATCATCCCTGATGAGACAAAACCATGACTCGTCAGTGAAAAGCACTTTTTGCCAGCCCTGTCTTGTCCAGCGACGGTGGGTTTGTGCCAATAGGTGACGGCGATGTCGGGTGAGGACCTGCCTTACAACAGGCCTACAAGCCCTCAGTCCAGCCTCTCTCAGCTTATTGCGGACAGTCTGAGCACTGTTGGAGGGATTGTGCATTCCTGTTGTAACTCGGGCAGTTGTTGTTGCCATCCTGTACCTGGTCCCGCAGGTGTGATGTTCGGATGTACCGATCCTGTGCAGGTGTTATTACACATGGTCTACCACTGCGAGGATGATCAGCTGTCCGTCCTGTCTCCCTGTAGTGCTGTCTTAGGCGTCTCACAGTATGGACATTGCAATTTATTGCCCTGGCCACATCTGCAGTCCTCATGCCTCCTTGCAGCATGCCTAAGGCACGTTCACACAGATGAGCAGGGATCCTGGGCATTTTTCTTTTGGTGTTTTTCAGTGTCCTAAGTTTTCATATCTGCGACCTTAATTGCCTACCGTCTGTAAGCTTTTAGTGTCTTAATGACCGTTCCACATGTGCATGTTCATTAATTGTTTATGGTTCATTGAACAAGCATGGGAAACAGTGTTTAAACCCTTTACAATGAAGATCTGTGAAGTTATTTGGATTTTTTATGAATTATCTTCGAAAGACAGGGTCCTGAAAAAGGGACATTTATTTTTTTGCTGTGTGTATACGTATGTATGACACTGTTATAGATCTGTCTCCCCTTACAGCCTACTGCTCATAGGTACCCGCCTGTCAAGAATTCAGTCGTACACTGTTACTTAAACAACTCTTTTAGCTCGACGGCTAATACTCCAGAACTGCAAGATGGCAGTTCCCCCATCTTATAAATATTGGGTGAGAGGTGTTGTGCTCTCTGAAATTACTTTTTTTTTTTCCAAACTGTTCTATGATGCTTGTGCTCTGATGTCCTTCTTATTAAAACCAAAATAAGTCTGTATTTGACACCCCTGTGACTCACGGGTTGGAGGAGCATTTTTTTGGGGGGGGACATTGAGGTTGCTGTGCCTATTGATTCTTATGGAATGTGACTGGCGGATGCTTTATTCCTTTTGTCCTGTCAGAGACTAACAATGAGCTTGATTTTCCCTGTTTTTCTTTATTTTGTTCACTCTTGCAACTTTCATTTTTGCTCCAGTGGACGGTCAGTCTGTGGCCATGACTGCCTGTGAGTGGTTGTATTTCTCCACCTCTGTCCCTCGTCTGTTTACAGAAACAATGGCGAGGGGACCACGCTGTCCCTGTATTAACTACAGATTGCCCTTTAACCTTTGTACCCTTCAGCCCAGTGTGTTGACCTTGTCTAAAGTATGGTATCTTTACAGCTATTCTTTATTTGACTTTTTTCTAGTTGAGTATATTGTTTATTGTGGTGTTTTATGTGTGTAAAACTGAAGTGAACAGAGTTTTCAAAAATAAAATAACATAAATGGCTGTCTAGCAATGATCAACAACCAATTTGACAGAGTTTGAAGAATAAATAAAAAAGTTGTACAATCCAGGTGTGAAAAGCTCTTAGACTTGCCCAGAAAGACTCACAGCTGTATTCGCTGCCAAAAGTGATTCTAACATGTAATGACTCAGGGGGTTGAATACATATAGTTGAAGTCAGAAGTTTACATACACTTAGGTTGGAGTCATTAAAACTAGTTTTTCAACCACTCCACCAATTTCTTGTTAACAAACTATAGTTTTGGCAAGTCGGATAGGACATTTACCTTGTGCATGACACAAGTCATTTTTCCAACAAATGTTTACAGACAGATTATTTCACTTATAATTCGCTGTATCACAATAACAGTGTGTCATAAATTCACATACACTAAGTTGACTGTCCCTTTAAACAGTTTGGAAAATTCCAGAAAATTATGTAATGGCTTTAGAAGCTTCTGATAGGCTAATTGACATCATTTGAGTCAATTGGAGGTGTACCTGTGGATGTATTTCAAGACCCACCTTCAAACTCAGTGCCTCTTTGCTTGACATCATGGGAAAATCAAAAGTAAAACAATGTAGACCTCCACAAGTCTGGTTCATCCTTCGGAGGAATTTCCAAACACCTGTACAAACAATAGTGCGCACGTATAAACACCATGAGACCATGCAGCCATCATGACTCTCTGAGGTCATTAGAGATCCCATGGCACTTATTGTAAGAGTAGGGGTGTTAACCCTGGTGTCCTGGCTAAATTCCCAATCTGGCCCTCAAACCATCACAGTCACCTAATAATCCCCAGTTTACAATTGGCTCATTCATCCCCCTCCTCTCCCCTGTAACTATTCCCCAGGTCGTTGCTGTAAATGAGAATGTGTTCTCAGTCAACTTACCTGGTAAAATAACGAATAAATAAAATACCGCCCAGGAAAAAGACGCATTCTGTCTCCTAGAGATGAACATACTTTTGTGCGAAAAATGCAAATCAATCCCAGAACAACAGCAAAGGACCTTGTGAAGATGCTGGAGGAAACAGGTACAAAAGTATCTATATCCACAGTAAAACGAGTCCTATATCGACATAACCTGAAAGGCCGCTCAGTAAGGAAGAAGCCACTGCTCCAAAACCTTCATAAAAAAGCCAGACTACATTTTGCAACTGCACATGGGGACAAAGATCGTACTTTTTGGAGCAATGTCCTCTGGTCTGATGAAACGAAAATAGAACTGTTTGGCCACAATGACCATCGTTATGTTTGGAGGAAAAAGGGGGAGGCTTGCAAGCCGAAGAACACCATCCCAACCATGAATCACACGGGTGGCTGCATCATGTTGTGGGGGTGCTTTGTTGCAGGACGGACTGGTGCACTTCACAAAATAATTGACATCATGGGAAAAGGAAATTATGTGGATATATTGAAGCAACATCTCAAGACATCAGTCAGGAAGTTAACGCTTAGTCGCAAATGGTTTTTCCAAATGGACATTGACCCCAAGTATACTTCCAAAGATGTGGCAAAATGGCTTAAGGACAACATAGTCAAGGTATTGGAGTGGCCATCACAAAGCCCTGACCTCAATCCCATAGACAATTTGTGGGCAGAACTGAAAAAGCGTGTGCGAGCAAGGAGGAAGGGGCCAACATTCCCCCAACTTATTGTGGGAAGCTTGTGGAAGGCTACCTGAAACGTTTGACCCCAGTGAAACAATTTAAAGGCAATTCTACCAAATACTAATTGAGTGTATGTAAACTTCTGACCCACTGGGATTGTGATGAAAGAAATAAAAGCTGAAATAAATCATTCTCTCTACTATTATTCTGACATTTCACATTCTTAAAATAAAGTGGTGATCCTAACTGACCTAAGACAGGGAATTTTTTACTAGGATTAAACGTCAGGAATTGTGAAAAACTGAGTTTAAATGTATTTGGCTAAGGTGTATGTAAATCTAATCAATATACTGTATATTAGTGTATTATTTTTTGTCAACGATCTACACAAAACATATATCTCAACCCTACTTTGTAACACAACAAAGTGGAAAACGTCAAAGGGTGTGAACACTTTCTGAAACCACGGTACACCTCTCTCTCTTTCTCTCTCTCTCTCTCTCTCTCTCTCTCATCCTCTCTCTCTCACTAATAGGATACAACCCTCTACCATAGACCAGACCATATAGAGGGCCTGTTAGTGATACAGCTCAACTTATCTTTTTAACCTCAAACTGTCATTCCAGTGCCATAACCTTTTATGAGCCCTTTGGGCTTAATGTCTTACATCACAGCTCTATTTTTACCCTGGCACTGCCTTCCCCATCACTGTGCTGTGCAGTAATTCCACTGTTCCCACTAAGAAAATGTCATGCAGAAGATTTAATAGTGTTTTGAATACGTTTATATTCCAGATTATGTATGCATGAAGGTAGATAAGGCAGTTGGCAGTACCTCGAGGGCTTTTCTATGTTATACATTTTATTTATAGAAGTTAAAACCATTTCAAGGTCAGTCAGCAGATATTGGCACTGCTTTACAATTTCGCATCTGACATCACCCCACGTTGCCTCTACAATGTTGTTTGTTATGGTTGTTATGAGGTCCTTAATGTGAACTTCAAAACCTATCTCCCTCACAGCCTCCGGTCGTTCAATGCCTGGCCAGTATAATGTTGTTTGCAAGGTTGTTTTGTGTCATATCTCTAGTCTCCAGTCTTTTCTATACTTTTTAAAATCTAGATGTTGGTCACATCATGGATTAGTAAAGTGCATCGTGGGAGTTTTACCTCTGAGAGGTGTAGGAAGGTGAAGGGCTTAAAATCATAAAGAAATCTGGAATCCTAAAAAGAAAGTGTGAACACTCAATTATAGATGAAGTGGTGGTGGGGGTTGACATGTTTGGATGACAGAAGAAACTGGTGGATTCCCAGTTTTACCATAAAAACATCCGTAAACCTTATTCATCAGTTTAGTCATTCAGCAGACACTGTTATCCAGAGTGACTTACAGGAGCAATAAAGGTTAATAAGTGCCTTGCTCAAGGGCACATCGACAGATTTTTCATGTAGTCGGCTCAGGGATTCAAACTAGCTACTTTTTGGTTGCTGGCCCAAAGCTCTTAACCATTAGGCTACCTGCCGCCACCACAGCCAAATTATCACCCTGTAAGAGCAATAATTAGCAATAATGTTTCCAATTGGTGTTTAATTTAATAGTAAAAGCTTAGTCTCTGGAATCCTTACTCCTCTCCTCTACTGTCGCTACATTATTGATGTGTGATAAACATTGAGAGGGGTCGTAGAGGGGTCATTGGGCTGCCGTTTTTTGCATTTGTTTTAAATAAGTCTGGTAGTCAAACAGAGTGTGAACACACACACACACACACTCACAGACACACACAGCTGCAGTAGCAGGAAGAGGGACTCCCTGTAACGTTGTGTTAGTGTCAGGAGCAGCAGATTACAGAATCAATGAGAACGGGAAGACAAAAAGCATCCAGGGAAGCCCTGCGGACACTGTGCCAGCCCTCCCGTGTGGGTCACAGGTGGCTGGTTGCACCTTAATTGGGGAAGACAGGCTCATAGTAATGGAATAGAATGGTATCAAACATGGGTTCCATGTGGTTAATACCATTCCGTTCACTCAATTCCAGCCATTATTATGAGCCGTCCTCCCTTCAGCACCCCCCTGTGATGTGTGTGTGTGTCATCCAGACCAAACCAGCCAGGTAGGAAGCAGACAAAGCCCTCTCAGACTGGAAGTGTTATCCCTCAACAGAACAACAACAGGTTACCTCATAACAAGTACAAAACAGCTGCTCAGCCAACAACAGGTTATCTCATACCAAGTACCATACAGGTGCTCAGCCAACAACAGGTTACCTCATAACAACAACCATACAGGTGCTCAGCCAATAACAGGTTACCTCATAACAACAACCATACAGGTGCTCAGCCAATAACAGGTTACCTCATAACAACAACCATACAGGTGCTCAGCCAATAACAGGTTACCTCATAACAAGTACCATACAGATGCTCAGCCAACAACAGGTTACCTCATACCAAGTACCATACAGGTGCTCAGCCAACAACAGGTTACCTCATAACAACAACCATACAGATGGTCAGCCAACAACAGGTTACCTCATAACAAGTACCATACAGATGGTCAGCCAACAACAGGTTACCTCATACCAAGTACCATACAGATGGTCAGCCAACAACAGGTTACCTCATAACAACAACCATACAGATGCTCAGCCAACAACAGGTTACCTCATAACAACAACCATACAGATGGTCAGCCAACAACAGGTTACCTCATAACAACAACCATACAGATGCTCAGCCAACAACAGGTTACCTCATAACAACAACCATACAGATGCTCAGCCAACAACAGGTTACCTCATAACAAGTACCATACAGGTGCTCAGCCAACAACAGGTTACCTCATAACAACAACCATACAGGTGCTCAGCCAACAACAGGTTACCTCATAACAACAACCATACAGGTGCTCAGCCAACAACAGGTTACCTCATAACAACAACCATACAGGTGCTCAGCCAACAACAGGTTACCTCATAACAACAACCATACAGGTGCTCAGCCAACAACAGGTTACCTCATAACAACAACCATACAGGTGCTCAGCCAACAACAGGTTACCTCATAACAACAACCATACAGGTGCTCAGCCAACAACAAGTTACCTCATAACAAGTACCATACAGGTGCTCAGCCAACAACAGGTTACCTCATACCAAGTACCATACAGATGCTCAGCCAACAACAACTTACCTCATAACAAGTACCATACAGATGCTCAGCCAACAACAGGTTACCTCATACCAAGTACCATACAGGTGCTCAGCCAACAACAGGTTACCTCATAACAACAACCATACAGATGGTCAGCCAACAACAGGTTACCTCATAACAACAACCATACAGATGGTCAGCCAACAACAACTTACCTCATAACAAGTACCATACAGGTGCTCAGCCAACAACAGGTTACCTCATAACAACAACCATACAGGTGCTCAGCCAACAACAGGTTACCTCATAACAACAACCATACAGATGGTCAGTCAACATCAGGTTACCTCATAACAACAACCATACAGGTGCTCAGCCAACAACAAGTTACCTCATAACAAGTACCATACAGGTGCTCAGCCAACAACAGGTTACCTCATAACAACAACCATACAGGTGCTCAGCCAACAACAGGTTACCTCATAACAACAACCATACAGATGCTCAGCCAACAACAGGTTACCTCATAACAACAACCATACAGGTGCTCAGCCAACAACAGGTTACCTCATAACAAGTACCATACAGATGCTCAGCCAACAACAACTTACCTCATAACAAGTACCATACAGATGCTCAGCCAACAACAGGTTACCTCATACCAAGTACCATACAGATGCTCAGCCAACAACAACTTACCTCATAACAACAACCATACAGATGGTCAGCCAACAACAACTTACCTCATACCAAGTACCATACAGGTGCTCAGCCAACAACAGGTTACCTCATAACAACAACCATACAGATGGTCAGCCAACAACAACTTACCTCATACCAAGTACCATACAGGTGCTCAGCCAACAACAGGTTACCTCATAACAACAACCATACAGGTGCTCAGCCAACAACAACTTACCTCATAACAAGTACCATACAGGTGCTCAGCCAACAACAGGTTACCTCATAACAACAACCATACAGATGCTCAGCCAACAACAGGTTACCTCATAACAACAACCATACAGATGCTCAGCCAACAACAGGTTACCTCATAACAACAACCATACAGGTGCTCAGCCAACAACAGGTTACCTCATAACAACAACCATACAGGTGCTCAGCCAACAACAGGTTACCTCATAACAACAACCATACAGATGCTCAGCCAACAACAGGTTACCTCATAACAACAACCATACAGGTGCTCAGCCAACAACAGGTTACCTCATAACAACAACCATACAGGTGCTCAGCCAACAACAACTTACCTCATAACAAGTACCATACAGGTGCTCAGCCAACAACAGGTTACCTCATAACAACAACCATACAGATGCTCAGCCAACAACAGGTTACCTCATAACAACAACCATACAGATGCTCAGCCAACAACAGGTTACCTCATAACAACAACCATACAGGTGCTCAGCCAACAACAGGTTACCTCATAACAACAACCATACAGGTGCTCAGCCAACAACAGGTTACCTCATAACAACAACCATACAGATGCTCAGCCAACAACAACTTACCTCATAACAACAACCATACAGGTGCTCAGCCAACAACAGGTTACCTCATAACAAGTACCATACAGGTGCTCAGCCAACAACAGGTTACCTCATAACAAGTACCATACAGGTGCTCAGCCAACAACAGGTTACCTCATAACAAGTACCATACAGGTGCTCAGCCAACAACAGGTTACCTCATAACAACAACCATACAGGTGCTCAGCCAACAACAGGTTACCTCATAACAACAACCATACAGATGCTCAGCCAACAACAGGTTACCTCATAACAACAACCATACAGATGGTCAGCCAACAACAGGTTACCTCATAACAACAACCATACAGATGCTCAGCCAACAACAGGTTACCTCATAACAACAACCATACAGGTGCTCAGCCAACAACAAGTTACCTCATAACAAGTACCATACAGATGCTTAGCCAACAACACAAGTTTTTGTCGTACGTGTTACTGTATGTGCTGCAGTCTTAACATGTCTGCTGAGGCTGGTTCTAACTTATTCAGGTCATGACACAAAACAATCATTCTGGAACCGCCCAGAATGTATCTATTATTCTGTAAACCAGAACCAATCCCACCATGACAAAACAAAACATTGGAGTAAGTAAATGCATACTGATAGTAGGGTTGAGAGAGAAATTATATTGTCAATCTTCAACAAGCTAAATGCTGAAAGTATTCCTGTTGTGTCCTGCTCTGTGCTCTAAGCCATCTGCTCCTGCCTTGAATAATGGACATGAATTGGACATTATAATCCACATGAATTGGACATTATAATCCACATGAATTGGACATTATAATCCACATGAATTGGACATTATAATCCACATGAATTGAGGCTCCCGAGTGGCGCAGCATTCTAAGGCACCACATCTCGGTGCAAGATGTGTCACTACAGTCCCTGGTTTGAATCCAGGCTGTATCACATCCATCCGTGATTGATAGTTTCACAGGGCGGAGCTCAATTGGCCCAGTGTTGTCCATGTTTGGCCAGGGTCGGCCGTCATTGTAAATAAGAATGTGTTGTTAGATGACTTGCCTGGTTAAGTGTAAATGTATAAAACAGGAGGAAGGAAACATCGATGACTGCAGCCAATATGAGGGGCATGCAGGTAGGACACACACACCAAAATACACAATCTCTCTCTCAAACATACACACACACACACATCAGCCTTCTAAAACCAGACTAGAGCTGACCCAGAACATTTGGTGACGACCTGCGGTGTCTGCCAGCTGCTACAGTACAGTATGTGGATCATGCCACCCTGCTGTTTCTGCACCAGAAGGAGTAGGTAGTAGAGGAACTCAGGGGAGAGGCCCAGCTCCCTGGTTCTACCCTACCGGTGCTCTTGATCTGCCCATCTCTCCCCAAGCCGGGGCCCCTCTCTCTCTCTGGGTCAGGAAACCAGGCAGACTGAGGGAGAAAGAAAGGGGAAGTCCTCTCTTCCGATCCACCAGGTCCTGTTTTTTAACCTCACCTTTCCTACTTTCCTTTCTTGACGTAGGTCTTTTTTAGATGACAGAGATCTGTGGGGAAGCAGCTCCAGTAGACAGGGAGAGAGCACACAGTGGAATTAATTCACACTCTGTTTGACTACCAGACTTATTTAAATACTGCCCACAGCTATTTCTCTCTCTTTCTTTCTATTGCTCTCTCTCTCTCCATGTCTCTCTCTCTCTCTCTTTCTCTCTCTCTCTCTCTCTCTCTCTTTCTCTCTCTCTCTCTCTCACCATATCTCTCATTCCCTCTCTCCTCCTCTTCCCGCTCTGTCTCCCTTCTTCCCCCATTCCCCAGAGCGAGGGGTGAGTTTGGGGTATACGATGCAGCACAGATTTGTTTGTCTTTGTTTGTGTCCTCTGGTGATGCAGAGAGCGAATAGTGAAGAGGAGAGGTGGAGAGTTCCTCTCTGCATCTCTATGGAGAAACACACTCCACTCCTTCAGGTTTCATCATAGGCTAGTGAATGAATGAATGAACTTCTATTGATTAACTGTACAAATACCCTGATACCCAGCAGATCATCCACCTCGGAAGGGCACCTTTATCAGGAGCATGTTGTCCTCCCTGAAAGTCACTCATCACTGCCGGCTAGTGTCTACATATCTGTGGCTCAATCCACTAGTGATGTGTCGTTGCAGGTGAATGTTGGGAGCCGGCTCGCATATCAGAAGAGCCGAATCTATTCATAAAAATAGAAAACAATTAAGAGATGAATAATCAAAAAGATTTAAATGAATAGAATGAACTCATTCAAAGAATGAGAGAGAGAAAAAATATATAGGCCGCCTAAATGCTCAACCGCACACATATTCGTTCTGACTGTCTGCTCAGACTAACCTGTTGTTCCTGTCAATCAGACACGCAGTGTCAACCAATGAACCAAAGATGCTCACTCACAGTCACACACTTAGCAGCCAAGGAGAGAGAGGAAGGACAGCTGTGAAAACAACAGCTGGAAAATGAGTCGGAAGCACAGTAGCATCTGGATGCATTTTAATAATGTAGACAATGTTAGAGCACAGTGTAGAATTTGCCCCAGAAAAACTCATATAAAGCTGGTTCTTGAGAAACTTGCGGGCCTGCTAGTGATAGTGGTGGAGCCAGCACCTCCACACGTGGAGATGTATCCACTCAGTCAAGTAGACATACTCCACGACCCACAGCAACGCAGTCTTCTATGGACCAGTTTATGCCAATGTCTATGTCTGTAGCAAAACAAGGCCAAATTGATATTGCATTGGCTAAAATGATTGCCACCAATTTCCAGCCATTTTCGTGGTTTTAGAAATTGTAGCAATTGTCTAAATCCAATGTACACAATTCCAAGCAGGAAAACCCTTTCAAAATCACTTATTTCACAACTGTATGAGAGCACACAAGCCTTGGCAGAGGAACTGTTGAGTGGCCAGAGAATGGCAAGTAGATGGAAAAGTGGTCTGTTGTGTTAGCTACAATGCAAAGCCATGAACATTGTCTCACCCACACAATCAACCTGATTGTAAGAGATGCTCTGAAGGTGATGAAGCCCACTGTGGACAAAGTGAAAGCAGCTGTGGAATACTTCCACATGAGCACAGTAGGTGCTGAAAAACTAAAGTCTACACAACGCCAGATGGGGATGCCTGAGCTGAGGCCTAAACAAGACTGAACTACAAGGTGGAATTCAACATTTTATATGTTGAAGTGGTTTCTTGAGTCAAATGATGCCAGCATCTCTACCCTGGCCATTGTCAATGCACCTGTTGATGCTCTGACCCAAGAGGAATGGGAGGTGGTGGAGGAGGTGTGGAGAGTCCTGGAACCTTTTGAGCAGGTCACTGTGGAGATCAGTGGAGAGAGGTACAGTAAGCAGTTATTACTTCATCATCATTTTATCCAGTATTATATATGTATATGAGGAGTAGATGAGAATGTAGTATCAGTAGACAAAACATGAACCTGAACTAATAAGTTACTGTTCTCTCTATTCAGCTATGTGACAGCCTCAAAAATGATACTCCTGTGTGAGGGTGTGCAGCGAATCACAGCCAGCCGCTAGAGAGAAGCAAATGTCACCACAGGACATGTGACAGTGTTGATGGACACCCAATGTTCATCAATGGACAGAAATTTCCAGAGAATGGAATATAATCACATGCTGTCAGAAACCGCTGCACTTGACCTCAGGTTTAAGAAGTTAGCCTTCAGTGATGCCAGAGCGATTGATGAGGCTCTTCAAATAATAACCTCAGAGGGATCAGATGGAGCAGAAGCACCGGCAGTAGTGCCACAAACGTCTGCTGTTTGGATGCTGTTTGACGAGAGAACAACTGGGGATGCAGCACGAAGGAATCCCTCAGCAGATGCCATAATGGAGGTCCGATCCTATTTGGAGGAGCCCCTCCTGGTGGAATAGCAAGGCCTCTTGTCTACCCATGGCTTACTAAAGTCATGACAGGGAGACTTTGCATAGTGGCCACATCTGTTCCCTCTGAGAGGATCTTCTCGAAAACGGACAGATAATTACTGAGAGAAGAAACCGCATCAGCCCCTCGAAAGTGAGGCAGCTTGCATTTCTGAATGCAGTTTTGCACATTGTTATTTATTTTTCTTTGATATGGTGCAATATTCCATTATGTTTTTCAGATTATATATGTTTTGAATTGTTACATTTATATGCACTTTGTTAATATACATTAAAAAGTTACATTTAAAATGCACATGTGTAATATAATTATTTTTCGTAACAAACCAATGCATTTTTAAATACATTGTGGTTAAGGTAGAGTATGATTTCATTTAATAATTTAATTAGGATTGTTTTAACACCAATCATAGTCAAACTATCGCAAACTGTTTGACTTTAAAAAATACTAAACATACTTTTTTTAAAGAGCCGTTTGGGAGCCAAAAGAGCTGACTCTTTTTGGTGAGCTGAGCCGATCGAGCCGGCTCACTGAAAAGAGCCGGAATGCCCATCACTACAATCCACCCCCTCCTCCATCAAGTGTGGGAATAATATATTTTGTCGTGCTGTATACAGTATGTAGCCTGTGGATGGAGGGGTGTCGGGGGGCTTAGTGAATGAGGAGTGAATCACCCAGAGAGCAGAGGAGAGAACACAGATGGTGAGGAGAAGCAGGGCAGCGGGCAGCAGCTGGGATTGAAGCACAAGCCTGGTTCCCTGGGTGCCATCTCTGCTCTGCGGAGGAGGAGCCAGGAGGGCTTCTCCCTCTCCCTCTCTCTCTCTGTTGCTCCCAACTTCTGTCTCTCTCCCCAGCTTCCTAGTTCTCCCTCTCCTCTTCTACTCCCCCAGCTCTCTCCCTCTCCTGTAATCACAAACATAGCTGCTACTCCATATAGCAGGAATCGCCAACTGACGGCCTGCTGGCCGAATTTGGCCCGTGGGTGATTTTATTGGCACGCCCCCCCCCATGTTTTTTTGTTGTTGCAAGAAATGAATAAATACATAAAAAAGTACACGGGGGCATTGTCATGCTGAAACAGGAAAGGGCCTTCTCCAAACTGTTGCCACAAAGTTGGAAACACAGAATCATCTAGAATGACATTGTATGCAGTAGCGTTAAGATTTCCCTTCACTGGAACAAAGGGGCCTAGCCCGAACCATGAAAAACAGCCCCAGACCATTATTCCTCATCCACCAAACTTTACAGTTGGCACTATGCATTGGGGCAGGTAGCGTTACCCTGGCATCTGCCAAACCCAGATTCGGACTGCCAGATGGTGAAGTGATTTATCATACCAGAGAACGCATTTCCACTGCTCCAGAGTCTAATAGCATCGAGCTTGACACAACTCCAGCCAACACGTGTTATTCCGCATGGTGATCTTAGGCTTATGTGCAGCTGCTCAGCCATGGAAACCCATTTCACGAAGCTCCTGACGAACAGTTCTTGTGCTGACGTTGCTTCCAGAGGTAGTTTGGAACTCTGTAGTGGGTGTTGCAACCGTGGACAGGCGATTTTCAGTACTCGCCGATCCCGTTCTGTGAGCTTGTGTGGCCTACCACTTCGCAGCTGAGCCGTTGTTGCTCCTAGACATTTCCAATTCAAAATAACAACACCTAAAGTTGACTGGGGCAGCTCCTAGCAGGGCAGAAATTTGACGAACTGAGTTGGAAAGATGACATCCTATGACGGTGTCACGTTGAAAGTAACTGAGCTCTTCAGTAAGGCCAGTCTACTGCCAATGTTTGTCTATGGAGATTGCATGGCTGTGGGCTCTATTTATTTTTTACACCTGTCAGTAACGGGTGTGGCTGAAATTGCCGAATCCACTAATTTTAAGGGGTGTCCACGTACTTTTGTATATATAGTGTAATCTGTTCCAAAGTATTCCCACATATAACAGAGAGATATCCCACGTATAACAGAGAGATATATGCGATTGTCTACAAATGTAAGCAAGGTATGAAATTATGTTTTAGTCAAATATTATATCTGTGTGCTGTCTGCAAACTACTTGTTTATTTTAGGTTTCGGCCCTCTGACCATCCACTCAAGAAAGAAATGGACCAGCGCCTGAATCTAGTTGATGATCCCTGCCAAAGAGTTTAGGGGTTTACGGGATGCTGGGAGACTGGTGTTTGTCCCAGGCTGTTTGTAAGCTCTCTGAAGGGATAAGACTTTCTGCAGGTTCACCAGAGCCATTCTCCATGAGTGATGATGGTATCAGATCACACACCCTGAATAATGTTTCTATTGAGAAGTTAAAGGGTGGTCTGTCTCTATCCTAAGCTACAATCCCTTGACGCTTCGAGGCATCACTCTGCATTGTCTCCCGAGTGGCACAGCGATCTAAGGCACTGCATCTCAGTCCAAGAGGCGTCACTACAGACCCTGGTTTGATCACAACCGGCTGTGTTTGGGAGTCCCATAGGGCGGTGCACAATTGGCCCAACGTCGTTTGGCCCGGGGCAGGCCATCACTGTAAATAAGAATTTGTTCTTAACGGGCTTAACCTAGTTAAATAAAGGTAAAAACATTTTTTAAAATCATGAACACTATGTGTGTTTACATGATTTGACTGATTATTTTTCTGTTCATCATCAGCACCATCACACACCCAATGATAAGCAATGGTGCTGATGATGAACAGAAAAATAATCAGTCAAATCATGTAAACACACATAGTGTTCATGATTAAAAAAAAATGTTTTTACCTTTATTTAACTAGGTTAAGCCCTAGGTTAAACACAGCCGGTTGTGATCAAACCAGGGTCTGTAGTGACGCCTCTTGGACTGAGATGCAGTGCCTTAGATCGCTGTGCCAATGCAGAGTGATGCCTCGAAGCGTCAAGGGATTGTAGCTTAGGATAGAGACAGACCACCCTTTAACTTCTCAATAGAAACATTATTCAGGGTGTCAATGATAAGCAATGTCGTTGAGTGATAATAGCTATTGTAGTCAATAGTGATAAAGACATGAGCTGATCACGTTCCCGATAATAGAGTGCCTCAAAACTATGAATTATGAAAGAGGAACTAGTATGATTTCCTTCTCTCTTACGCAGATCATTGTGGTAATATTAAACCTCATCAGAACCAGTGTTTCTATATGGCTAAAGGGGTTGCTAGGCAACTCACAGCACCAGGCAACCAACAGTCTGTAACCTTTTGTGCCCAGAAAACAACATCAGACTACAGGTGTCTGGATAGAGTCTCTTAAATCACCTGACACCACCTATTCCTTCTCTTTTACCAGTCTCCCTGCAGTGAGAAAAGTTGACCGTGGTTATTTAACCATGTGTGTGACACAAATGAGAAGTAGAGATACGAAGAACAGAAACTTGTTACAGCATGGAGTTTTCTAGGTTCCTGAGTGGCACGGCCACAAGTCCCCAACTGCAAGTTCTTCTCTTCCAGAAAAGGCAGAGGGAAAATGATAGAGAAGTGATATCATCCGGGCCAACGATAACTTCTGACCACTATGAGTCGGAACTGAAACTTTAAAGCACAAATAAAAAAACATTTGTTTTTCTTTGCTAGGAACGGATGAGTCCTTTTCTCCTCTGATGACCTATGCTTTCCAAGACTGCCAGAAAAGGGAGTCTACCAAAGATTTCCGGTCCTGTCTACTGACATCTGCTGCTACCACCACCGGATACATTAACTAACATCGATATCAGATTGGACCTGATACTGAGGCGGTTTATCCTGGCTTTAGGGAGAGGGAGCCTTGGGAATATGAAAACTGGGGAAACGACAGACCCGCTATCAGAGAGAAATCACGTCTGACATGCTGACAATTAGTTAATGGCCGAAGTCTGAGATTCTGTGGAGGGCAGAGGGAGGGATGTGTGGAGGGAGAGACAGAGAGGTGGAGGGAGGAAGTGATAGAGAGATGATGGAGGTCTGTGGAGTACAGAGAGGGGTGGATGGATGGGGGAGGGAGGGAGGTATTATGGTGACGATGATGGAGGTCTGTGGAGTACAGCGAGAGGGGTGGATGGGGGGGGGGGGAGGGATAGAGAGATGATGGAGAGAGGGGTGATGGAGGTCTGTGGAGTACAGAGAGAGGGGTGGATGGGGGGGGAGGGAGGGAGGTATTATGGTGAGGGATATAGAGAGATGATGGAGGTCCGTGGAGTACAGAGAGAGGGGGGTGGAGGGGGGAGGGATAGAGAGATGATGGAGGTCTGTGGAGTACAGAGAGAGGGGTGGATGGGGAGGGAGGGATAGAGAGATGATGGAGGTCTGTGGAGTACAGAGAGAGAGGGGGGTGGATGGGGGAGGGAGGGATGGAGTACAGAGAGATGATGTAGATCTGTGGAGTACAGAGAGAGGGGTGGATGGGGGAGGGAGGGATATAGAGAGATGATGGAGGTCTGTGGAGAGGGGTATGGGGGAGAGAGAGGGGTGGATACAGAGAGGGGGGGGAGGGAGGGAGGGATAGAGAGATGATGAGGTCTGTGGAGTACAGAGAGAGGGGTGGATGGAGGGGGGAGGGAGGGAGGGATGGAGGAGAGATGATGGAGGTCTGTGGAGTACAGAGAGAGGGGTGGATGGGGGGGGAGGGAGGGATAGAGAGGTGGAGGGAGGAAGTGATAGAGAGATGACGGAGGTCTGTGGAGTACAGAGAGAGGGGTGGATGGGGGGGGAGGGAGGGAGGGATAGAGAGATGATGGAGGTCTGTGGAGGTCTGTACAGAGAGAGGGGTGGATGGGGGAGAGAGGGGGTGGATGGGGGGAGGGGGGATGGGGGAGGGATGGAGGTATTATGGTGAGATGATGGAGGTCTGTGGAGTACAGAGAGAGGGGTGGATGGGGGGAGGGATGGAGGTATTATGGTGATGATGATGGAGGTCTGTGCTTTTAGAGAAATCTACAGCCGTTCATCTCGGTCTCTCCCTCTAGAGCTCTGCTTCAACTGACCGATGAATCTACAACCATCTACAGTCACATACATCAATTTGATAGACACTAAATAGCCTCTGTTGTACTAAATACGGACATACAAAGCTTACCATACATGTATGAGGGTGTCCAGTACAGCTGCTTCATGAGTACATCCCTAAAGGGATACTTGGGGATTTTGGAAATGAGGCCCTTCATCTACTTCCCAAGTGTCAGATATATGTGTGTATGTCTCTGTGTCCAGTATGAAGGAAGTTAAAAGTAGTTTTGTGAGCCAACTACCATTAGCGCATTGACTCGAAGTCTATGGGTACCTGCTAGCACGCAAAGAAAAGTAGCCCTTTAACGGGAAACTATTTCCTAACCCGAGAGTAGAAAAATACAATGTTCCTATTTTCTCCATGCATTGTGTTAACTGTGATGGAGTCTGAATGGCCTCGTGTTTTCGCTGTGTGCTGTTCTTATCAGACATCTATTATGCTGCGATTACAGCAGTGATTTCATTACTGTGAAACTGGATTGGGAAGTGGAACAATACTCCCACTGTCTCCATTAGAAATGTATTATTTAAAGATGTGTCAGCCAGGCTTTTAAAAAAAAAAACGGATACAGAGTGCCCTGGCTCTATAGCTCACTACAGGTGCATGAGACATGAACTCTATGGAGAGGATTGGAGACAGAGGGCCCTTATAGATTTATGTCACATCTCAGAAGCACACACACCACACACCTGCCTGCACGCACACATATCCACTGTTCGTTTGCAGTTGTATTGTTGCTGTTTCTGGTGTCTTCTGTCTGTGCTGTTCATTTTGTTTTACGTTGTTTATTTTTAATCCCGGCCCCCGTCTCCAAAGAGGCATTTTTGTCTCTCGCCAGGCCGTCATTGTAAATAAGAATTTGTTCTTTGTTCACGTTTCATCTTTTTTTGAAATTACATGTAGATTTTTTTTTTTTTAAGTCTCTCCTGGTTTGACAAGATATACCGGAGATTTGGTGAGAGATTGCTGTCCTGTCAGGGTTGAGAATGATGTGTGACCGTGTGTATAAACAACCGTCTCTGGTATAACCCAACTGTTGCCCAAATGATTACATGACTGTGGCATACCCACAGAGAACTGCAATTTTAAGCAAGAGTCATGATAGTATTTTTTTTCCGGGTATAGAATTCTCATGTATAAAAATTGGGTTGGAAACACACTTGATCCCTGCTTCTCATGCCTCCAGTCTGGTTAAGATGTAGCCCGGGCATGGTGGGTGAGATTTGTGCATGTTTCTCAACCCCGAGGGGAACTAATAAAAACGCGTGGATCAATAACCCCCCCGTATGAGCTTAGGAAGGATTCTGAGAGGAAGGGAGAGGCAGAGAAAAGGGGAATCAGGGGTTGGTTGAGATAGAATAGAGAGTGATGAGAGAGAAGGGCTAGAGAGGGAACCCTGTGCAGTTTCAGTCAGACATCAGCAGTCACGCAACCTGTTCGGAGCAAAACTCATACGATCCATCCTGGCCATGTTATCAAGGCCCTGGGGCAAGACGTCTACTTCAGATTGGATTTAACAGAGAGCGGCCCGTTCACAGAGACAGTTTTTATGGGCACTGATGCTATAATATACTGTAATGTCTGCTTTCTGCTTTAGCTATTGGCAAATAATTGGCTTGAGTGTAGAATTGCTATTGCTGTTGTCCCTGACTTGAATGAGTGTTACTGACAAATCCTGACTCAGTATCAATGTCTGTAAGGATGGGTCTGGTGTAGAAATACGTTCGTCTATAATTGGAATCAAAAGTATAGGACTCTTTATTTACTAAGATAGTTAAACGGCCAGGGTACAAAATACCTTCATCTCAGAACTAGAGGTTTAGTTTGTAGGATATTTCCCAGCCAGTATTGCTTGCTGCACAGGGCACTTAGCAGGCATACACTCTCTCATGTTTGAAGTTTGGCTGCCTTCTAAATGAACCTATTGATAGTAGCAAGTCTGAACTCTTTTAAAACACACTTGGGCCAACGCTTTCCGTTTTAGCCCCCTGTGAAAAGAAGATGGAGGCAATTCCAATAATGGGGAAGGAGGAGGTTTGAGGAAGTGAAATTCATTGAGCCTGTCCACAGTTCAGCCCTCCATTGATTCCATGCCCAGGAAATAGTTGTCTGTGGAAAGAAACCTGGAAAATGGGCGCATATATTCAACCAATCTGTTACTCTGACAGACACAGAGCACATTTCTGTTTTTCATCAACCACAGGTAGGACAGGCTCTAAAGTATCTCAACAAATACCCTTCAGGAAGTCAAAGAGGGCTGCTAATAGGAGATAATTGCTTGAACTGTCAAATAAATGTTTTTTATCTTTTTTATCTCAATCAGATCACCTGAATTGAACGAAAAATGACCTGTACATAAAAACATTGAGCTACTTGAGCTCTAGATCTAATTCCTCACTGAGTTCATAGGTCATAACGTCGTACGTAGTGAGTCCTGGCCCAGGTCCATCTCTAGTGGAGATAGATAGTGGATCTTAGTGTCAGAGGAACAGCGTAACAGCAGGTTAGGAAAATGGCAGCTGCCTCAGGAGCCCACTGATGCCCATCAGTAAGGAGGAATGCACAGCAGAAAACAGGTGAGAGAGAGAGTAGTGCCATTACCCTACACCCATCTGACACCTAACGAGCTGCTAAATGTCCTTTTAATATACTAAATGGCATGGCCAGATGACAATGACTTTGCACTATTACCACTGTAGTGCAAGGTAGTCCATATGGAGCTCTAGGGCTGGATTTCAACCAATTACAGATAGTTGGTTTCAGAAGAGTGTCAGATTGGGGAAGTACAGGAATATCACTGTATACAATGGATAAAATTCCCGGCTCCGATCTCATTCATTTGAAATTGTAGGACTAGTATGCCATAGCGTTTGATACGTTGTACAGTACATCAATGGGTCAAATAATGGAAAACAGATTCCTTTCCCAGTGTTCAATATGACGATGTCTTGACAGAATCATTCAGTGCATAGCTAATGGAAGAGCTACAGTGCTTTCAGAAAGTAATCGCGCCCCTTGACCCTTTTCCCACATTTTGTTGTGTTACAGCCTGGATTTAAAACGGATTCAATTCAGATGTTGTGTCACTGGCCTAGACACCATACCACGTCATGTCAAAGTAGAATGATGTTTTTAAACATTTTTACAAATGAATGAAAAATGAGACCTTGAAATGTCTTGAGTCACTAAGTATTCAACCCCTTTGTTATGGAAAGGAGTAAACGTTTGCTTATGAAGTCACATAATACGCTGCGTGGACTCACTCTGTGTGCAATAATAGTGTTTAACATTATGTTTGAAAGACTACCTCATCTCTGTACCCCACACATACCATTTTCTGCAAGGTCCCTCAGTCGAGCAGTGAATTTCAAACACAGATTCAACCACAAAGACCAGGGAGATTTTCCAATGCCTGACAACAAAAAAGTGCACCTATTGGTAGATGGGCAACATTTTTAAAAAGCAGACATTAAATATCCCTTTGTCGATGGTGAAGTTATTAATTATACTTTGGATGGTGTATCAATACACCCAGTCACTTCAAAGATACAGGCATCCTTCCTAACTCAGTTGCCAGACAGGAAGGAAACCGTTCAAGGATTTCACCATGAGGCCAATGGTGACTTTAAACCAGTCACAGAGTCTAATGGCTGTGATAGGAGAAAACTGAGGATGGATCAACAACATTGTAGTTACTCCACAATACTAACCTAAATGACAGAGTGAAAAAAAGGAAGCCTGTACAGAATACAAATATTCCAAAACATACATCCTGTTTGCAATAAGGTACTGCAAAAAGTTAAACTGTAAAAAACGAGGCAAGGAAATTAACTTTATGTCCTGAATTCAAAGCATTATGTTTGGGGCAAATCCAACACAACACATCACTGAAAACCATTCTTCATATTTTCAAGCATGGTGGTTGCCTGCATCATGTTATGGGTATGCTTGTCATCGGCAAGGACTAGCAAGAGGTTTTGGGGGATAAAAATAAATGGAATAGAGCTAAGCAAAAGAAAAATCCTAGAGGAAAACCTGGTTCAGTCTGCTTTCCAACAGACACCGGGAAACAGATTCACCTTTCAACAGGACAATAACCTAAATCACCAGGCCAAATTTACACTGGAGTTGCTCACCAAGATGACGTTGAATGTTCCTGAGTGAGCTAGTTATAGTTTTGACTTAAATTGGCTTGAAAATCTATGGCACGACTTGAAAATGGCTGTCACGCAATGATCAGCAACCAATTTGAGCACATAAAAAAATAACAATGTGCAAATGTGGCACAATCCAGGTCTGGAAAGCTCTTAGAGACTTACCCAGAAAAACGTATTCTAACATGCATTGATACTTATGTAAATGAGATATATCTGTATTTCATTTTCAGTACATTTGCAAAAATGTAGAAAACATGTTTTCACATTGTCATGATGGGGTATTGTGTGTAGATGGGTCAGGAAAGAATCAGTTTAATCCATTTTGAATTCAGGCTGTAACACAACAAAATGTGAAATAAGTCAAGGGGTATGAATACTTTCTGAAGGCACTTTGTGGCCCCGGGTGAGTCTGATGGAGTTTAAAGTGACTAGATGAAAGGGTGGAGCAGAGTTGGGTGCCTAGGTTTCTCTCCCTCTTCCCTCCCTCTCTTTCTTTTGATCAATTAAAATCCCTGTTAGGCATCTGGAGGGATGAGTAGGCCTGTGAATACCAACGCATGAGAGGAGGCACCTCCTTTAATCTCTCTCACTCCCTTTCTCCCTCTTTTGTTCTCTCTCTGTCCTCTCTTTCTCTCTCCCTTCCACCTCCCTCACTCTCTCTCTCTCTCTCCACTCGGCAGCACACACGAAAAGGTTAATGAATCGAGAGTGAAGTCTCTCTGCCTGTCGACAGTGTATTGAAGAGCGATGGAGTGTGGATAGGTCATTGTAAAGGCAATGTAAGGAATGGGTTGTTAGTCTACTCTACTGTTACGAGTTGCCACTACTAATCAATCATCTCATCCATTTTGTCTCCCCATTTAAATCATGGCGTTACGGTGAACACACTGAATGAACCATGACTTAAAAGTGCTTTCATGGTATGTCTCCTGCCTGCCGTATGTAGTAAAGCAAAAGTGAAGCAGATGATTTAGAGGCCATATCATCCCTTCTGTTTACCGTAAAGTCGGAGCTTTTGCATACGTGTAATACACAAAAGGTACAACAGAACGGAGCGATCCAGAACAAAACAAGTGTCACAGCAACTGATCAGATGCTTTGAACCAACTCTTCTAAGACACATCCATCCCAGTATATCGCTCTAGGCCCTGTGATATGAATTATTAAATACAGTAGTGTTTGCACATTTAATGAATATTCAGACCTTTCTACTCTTTCGCTGTCCGTCCCACCCACTGTCACCATCTGTATTCATGTGGCATGGAGGTGGGAGGTTGGTGAGGCTGGCATCCGTTGACAGGAGGACGTGACTGGCACACTGATACCTTGACTGGTACACTGAGACCACTGTTCTGTCCTGGCCCTCCACACTACCTTACCAGCAGGTGATCACACACAGGGGCTGGCCAGGTAAGAGAAGACAGACATCGGGGACTGGGCAGAGGGGGATGTAGGAATTGAGAGCAAGAGAGTGCAACTTCGATGTGGCTAAAGCTGTTGGAACAAAGAAATACATTTTTTTTTAAATTAAAATGATAATCAATCATTCTACAGAAAAATAGTCAAAACATCCCTGAAACAGACTTCACAAGTTCATAATTGTACACACCTGTCAAGGTCATTCTATTTTGGTCATTTAGCAGATGCTCGCATCCAGAGCGATTAGAGTTAAGCGACTTGCTCATTGACACATTTTTCTCTTTAATCAGCTTGGGGAATCAAACCATCAACCTTTCAGTTACTGGCCCACCGCTCTTGACCACTATGCTACCTGACCTGGTTCATGTATTTAATGCTCTTCGGCTTGCTTTGCGTGCCCAAACTCCATTAAATGTCTCTAAAGCACAGCACACAGCACAATTTTCAACACAGTTTACTGCTTCAATAAATGATGAATCAAATTCAGATCCCTGGGAATTTCAATTGCAGGTACCTCTCGGAGTGTGATTTGAATATTAGATCAAGGCTCCCCCTAGTGTTAAAAGCATTTAAATCGTGTAAGAATTAAACAGTAGATCAAATCAAATCAAATCAAATGCTAATTGTCACAAATCCGCCGAATACAACAGGTGTAGGATTTACTGTGAAATGCTTCCTTACAAGCCCTTAACCAACAATGCAGGGTTAAAAAGTAAGAAAAGATTAGCAGATAAAAAACAAAAGGAAATAGTTACACAATAAAATAACAATAACGAGTGGCTATATACAAGGAGAACCGAGTCAATGTGCAGGGGTGCGAGGTAGTTGAGGTAATATGTAGGTAGGTGTGAACGTGACTAGGGAATCAGGATATAGATCATAAACACCAGTAGCAGCAGCGTGTGTGAACAGTGTGAAAGGGTGTCTATGTGTGTGTGTTTTGTGTGCATGTACATACGCGCGTGTGTTTGTATGCGTGTGTGTGTTGGAGTGTCATTGTAGTAAGTGTGAGTGTGTGGGTAAAACCCAGGGAGTGTGTGGGTAGAACCCAGTGAGTGTGTGGGTAGAACCCAGTGAGTGTGTGGGTAGAACCCAGTGAGTGTGTGGGTAGAACCCAGTGAGTGTGTGGGTAGAACCCAGTGAGTGTGTGGGTAGAACCCAGTGCGTGTGCATAGAGCCAGTGCAAGAATGTCAGTCCAAATAAAACAACAAAGTGGCACCTTTGACAGAGTACACACACACACACACACACACACACACACACACACACACACACACACACGCACGCACGCATGCGCACACACACACACACACACACACACACACACACACACACACACACACACACACACACTCTCTCACACACACACACACGCATGCACGCACGCACACACACACACACGCACGTACATACGCACGCATGCGCACACACACACACACACACATCAATGTAATGCATAAAAATACATGTTGTCATCACTACTGCTCAGAGCCTTATTTCAACTAGAGTAATTCAGCTATTTGTCTGCTATTACTGAAGCGTCATCCTCACCTTTTCTCTTCCTTGTCTCCAGGGGCTGTTTGCACCTGTAAACTCCCATTTCCTGGGTGTCATCAATCACAGTACAACTCTGTATGGAGGTCAGGTACGGCACACAAGGGACCTACCTCACCTCCATCATACTACAACCCTTGGAGGGACAGTAATAATCAAATCACTCAAGACCTGCTCATAGCCTCTCCATCCTTTGAGTGTTAGGAAGAATCTATCATTCATTCAAATAACTTATACATGTCACACGTAGACTCGACATCCCCATAGATAGAATATGCATTACTGTATGTGGGATGGACACGATATCTATAGTTATCCTGCCATCTAAGGGTACATTTGAGTATGACTGCTGGTAACATGTATTTACTCCCATTCCACTCCAATCCAGTAGGTGGCAGGATTGCACAAACCCAATAAACCTTTGCTGTCATCTAGTGGACATATTGCTCTATTGCCCTCTGCTATGTCAGGACTATTGTGGTCCATGTTTGCTGTGTTCTAGTGTACAGTAAAATTGATGGCCCTCCTATTCTTAGCACTTTGCCCAGTCATATTCAAGGTTAGAACTACCGTCCTAGGGCTTTTCAT